>NW_015666157.1:125743-140108 GCF_001515625.1 Sinocyclocheilus rhinocerous | reverse complement strand
TGTTTCGTTGTCTGTTGAGGAAGTACAGACGTTCCTCTCGTTGATACCAGAGGAGCGGATCCAACGAGAGCTTGATGGGGCGACGTGGAATGAAAAATTTTTTTAGGAGTCGCGGCAGTAGATGCGGCGCAACTATAACGACATGTGAATAATTCTGCCCATTCTAAAGCGATACTAAACTGCAGTGGAAACGCAAACCGACCTGAGCCGAGCCGAGCCAAGCTGTGTCGAGTCTTACGGTCCTCAGCAGCCAATGACACTGACCCGTTCAAACTGATTTTTAAGGTGTACTTCACGCGTATTTAACACGTTGAATACACGTATTTAACGTGCCAACAAAAATGAAACACATTTTTGCTTAGTATGGTTGAATTGGATCATCAAAGGTCAGTAGCAAAGACATTGGTTAATAAAATGGGAATAAATAGCCTATATTTGTCTTATTTAACATTCAGGAATACTGAATCTGTTTTTGTTCGACTGAGATGAGTAAATGCCTGTTGACATTTACTGTAGAACCCCAGTAGCATCATGTTTCTCACAGCGTGCACACAACGCCTCTGCACTTACTCCCGATTTCTCTCAACATGGCAGCACGAGAGCTGTCAGACAATACATGGGAATTAAAGTAACTGGAGTTACTGTGTACAAAAATCATTATACACATAGATATTTTATATAGACTATATACAAGATTTATATGCACAATTTCCTAAAGCTTAATAGATAAATGGTCCTGTACAATAAAAAAAACGACATTATGAACATGAGATTATTAACAAGAGATGTCCTCTCTCTTTACCTTTATGATCAACTGATTTTTCCTGTCTCTTTGAGTGCATTAAGTCCCTTGAAAAAAAGACTGTTTGTTTGAAAAATCTCAGGGATATAATAGTCTACAGCTCAGTGCCGGGAACAGTGGATATAGCAAGTATAGAGGAACATTTTGGCCTGGTGTTATTCCTCAGTGCCTTGACTAGGTGGGAAGGGCAGGGCTACAGCATGCTCCTGTGCAAGAGCTGCTAGCTCTTTGAGAAACTCTGAGAAAATAACAGCACAGTAGACTGCGTTTTTCACCCTTAATGCCTCTGCCTGCTTCTCCAGGCCAGAGCCCCCACTGGCTGCACCACCCCGAAACAAAGCACTGTGCAGAGACTGCCCTCCGTCTCTCACGTGGGCCAAGGCCAACTGAGCTGCATGTCGAGCTCTCGTAGGACTGTTGGTGTGCCTCAGGATAAGATCGCCCAGAGATGGTTTTCGGCTTTTAACTGTGGGAGAGACAGAGAGAAGAAAAGAAAAGAAATAAGTTAATAAGTTTCCTTGTGCATTATAATTCCTCTTTAGGCCATTTCAAAAATGAGTTGAAAGGTAAGTGAAATGTCTCCTTTAAATTGACTGAACATAATGACAAATTCTCAGGGTATATGAAGAGTTTTTAAAATCAAATGTTAGACTTTAAGACCTCTTCTGAGAGAGGTCTTCTGCACAAATAAAATTAATATTGTGTTTATACGGAGCAAATACTGAAGACATATTTTATATGTCAATATACAGTATACACATGTACTGACATTGGTTTATGTTCTAATATATGAATACTAGTGCTGTCAAAATTAGCATGTTAAAGGCAATTATATTAAAATATTTAACGCAATTTACGCAGGGGCGGAGCTAGTTGGCCACCCCACTCACAACTGCTGCTTCGGTCTTTTTTCTTGACAAGAATTGCATTTATTTAGACGCGGAACTATGTATGTCAGTTCCATGTCACGTTTAGCAGTGGCAACTCAAAGTAACAGCAGCCAAAATAACCTAATAACCCAGCTGCTGTGATGTCTGTTAATCAAAGAACAAAAGAAAAAAGGGGAAAATCAATAACAGTTGGCAACATTAGACACTAACTAACATTAAAAAAGTGAAATCGCAATGAACCACCCCTTTAAGGATTCATCTATATTTAATTTAGAATTTCATGTTTCATAACTTTATTCAATTTTGAAGGGCACAGGTAAATTCTAATAAATGTTAAAATCGACAGCTCTCAATTATACTGTAATGTTGAACGGCTATAGTCAATGGTTAAATATTAGGGGGAAAAAACAATTTCCTAGAGACATCAGTAGTATTGGTATCAGTGATACTGGCCTTCAGTCATAAAAAAAGATGCCATTAAACAAATATTAAAAAATACTATCTTTATGTTGTTTCAACATTAATTTGAAGATTGAATGTGCAATTATTGCAATAAAAAAGTACAGTTAAAAACTTTAATGTTAGGTGGGATTAATCGCGATTAAATTTCAGGGAAAAAATGCGATTAATTAGTTTTTGTTTTTTTTATCGATTGACAGCACTAATTAATACATACATGGATTTTGCTGATACTATAATAATGTTTAATATGTCTTCCTGGGACAGGGCAGCTCAGAGAGAAGCCACATAAGAGCTTATGTAGCGTCTGGACCACTCAAACACACAATATATATTTTGTTAGCTAGATTTAACAAATACTCTGTAACACCCCAGGAAGCCGAACAGGCCCCTGGTTCCATAGCAACACTGACACCAGATACATTTACGATCTAAAGGAATGTGAGCAGAGACTCTCACTGCATGTCCCATAAGCAAGAGGCAAATGCACAGTAGAAATGGACTTTTCTACTAATTAATTCATAGGAAAACCTTTCTTTGAATGAACAGTGTATCCTTCAGGTCATGGTGTATGTTGTCTTTGAGGTTTTATACTGTTTTATGCAGGCTTATGATCGAAACACTCCTTCCTGTCATCTTACATATATATAACCCTACCATGTTTAGTATCTATGAATTAGTATTCGGATGATCTAATTGAGAGTGTATATTGTATGTTTATACCTACGCAACATATTAGTGTTCTAAGAGTCTTTAGTAATTTTGATCCAAGTTTCATATGCAAATTACCATGCTTTCAAACAAAGGGCCATAAAAACGCCCCAGTATCTCAGAACTCCCACTTGGGACGTCAGCCTCTCTCATTGGACAAGCCCATCTTGAGAGGCGGGGATCTTCTCCGACCTTAAAGGCACCACACCATGTGACCCGCCCAGGGTCGGTGGTTCTGTTAGGTTTCGATAAGATGTGAGTTCCAACGCTCCAGAACATCCTAAGTTACGTGCCAGGCTTCGGCCTCGACCTTTCCATTAATCAAGATTCTCTGACTCAAAACTGGTTCTTTTCATCGACCCAAATTCAGCAAAGATCAACTGGAAACTTCAGATTACATCAAACCTCTCTTTCAGACAGATGAGACATGCAAGTATCAAACTTAGCCTTATTAATTGATACATGAGGTATCATTTGCACCTTTTTACAAAGGTGTGTTTGAACTAAGAATCTGATGTTTCCCTTCAGGCTGTAAATCTGCTGAATATCAAATGGTACCATAGTTTCATATTCTTATTTCTCTTCTCTTTACTGCGTTAAGCTTTTAACCCTTTCCTATACCAACTGTATGTGTGTGTGTGTGTGTGTGTGTGTGTGTGTGTTTATGTGTATGTTAGACCAGTTTAAGTGTTTATGTAGTATGTTAGACTAGTTTAAGTGTTTATGTAGTTAATAAAGTCTTACTTGTATCACACTTGACGTTGTTCAGTGTTTTGCTCATAACTGGAGTCACTTAATCATGCCGATTTATGCTACATGCTCTGTGTAGAGTTGAACAGTAAGAAAGTTATTTCCTTTAACCAGGAAATTAACGTTCTTAGAATTGACAGACAGTTGACCCTGAGAGGTCAGCTAAATATCTACAGCGGATCTAAATATTCATAATTAATTATAACTAGTTATGATTAATTACTCATATTTCCCCATGAGCTGATTCGTTACACTTATGTTGAATTAAATGATATAGTTTGTGTAAACAAAATACCAAAAATATCCAGAATTTTTTTTAATGCATAATGCAGGACTTTTAATTATAAACAAGCCTGAAATACACAGGACTCTTAATTGAAATTGTCTATGGTTTACGCTTTCCAGTTCTCATGCTGTATAAGGGAGATATGCACTTTTACAACCATCTACAACATTACAATATAAAACCCATAAAGTAAACATTGTTTTTAATTCACCGAAAGCAGATCATAACCAATTGCTTGGCATAGATGCAAGGTATTCATTGACTGTGAACTACTCTGAAAACACGAGACTGTAGAATGCTCAATAACGCCATATTTTGACTTTGAGCGTGCAGCAATCAGAATAAATTAAATCATGAATTTTAATAATTTCTGCTTTCTGTTCCCAAAATTAAGACCCCTTTAAATGTCCAATAAGATTTCCGTTATACTATTTAATATATTTTTTTATGGTCTTATATTCAAAATATCCTTCAAGGCTTATTGTGTGATATGACCGTGTGTGTATTATGCTTTACAAAGGCGAAAGTCACAAAAACATGTCACATCAAAACATCAATAAAACATGATCTCTTGTTTTTGTTCCTGAGAATGTTCATTCCCTTTCATCCACCTACTTAATGAGTCTGAACGACGGAGGTTGGGCACTCCCATGGGTGAGTCAGACCAGTCTAACTTTCCTCTTGCAACCAGAAAGCGGCGAGCCTTTCTTAACATGGCAGGGAAATCCTCGTGTGCTGCTGCAAATACTTCAATGCGATTTTTTACTGATCCTAGCACCTGAAGAGTAGAAAGAAAAAGGAGTCAAAGTAAAAATCAACCTTTTTGAAAAAATCTTTTTGATGCAATGCATTTGTTTATAAACTTAAGTTCCAGTCAAATCTAATTTTAAATTAATTGCTTACTCAAACTTTATCCCTAGAACATTAAACAGCTTAAATTTTTTAAACCATAAAAGCTCAAAAAAGTGCCAATGACACAAAAGACAGTTTTTGAGTATTTAAAATCAATTCTGATTTCATATTTTTGATCAGAAAATGTACAAACCAATAAAAAGAGCAACTGAAAGTGATTCAGTCTTTGCATATTTTATATTAAGTAGTCATGCAGATGGATTTGTCATATTTCTACGTTATGCATTTCTGCATTACCTGAATGAGTGATTTAACACTGGGCTGAAACACCATGTTGGCGTTGAGGAGGAAAGAGCGGAGGAGAGGCTGAGGGTAACAGGCCAGCTGGAACACAACACCCGTCAGCAAAATGTTCACATATAGGGAGTTCTGCATCATACTCTCCAGTTTACTGAACAGGACTGTTATAAATGGACCTACACAGAGGGAGAAGCGGAACCAGTGACTTATGGTTAGCACTTGCTGAACTTGCACAAGTAACATAAGCACTCAAATCTTTAATTTGGTCATCTCTACATCGAGAACCTGTGTACGGTTGAGCAAGAGGTTGTCCGAGGGGTCGTGCGGGGCTAAACACCCCAGGGGCAGAGCTGTCAGGCTTCGTTTCACTGGAGTGCTGCTCAGTCTCCACTGGAAGACAGTCCTCATCTGTCAGGCTGGAAGCAGGAGCAGTGCGAGATTCCCGAGAGGACTCCTCCGAGCTGCGTGAAAGAACCCTCCTCTCCCTTACACGTTCCTCCAGCTCCTTCAGCTCCTGGTGAAAAGCCTCAATGCTGATTCCCTGGCATTTCGAGTCTCCAGACAATGGCTCCGACGGCGCCTGCTCCAGCAACTCCTCAATCAGACGCTCAACGGACTCCGGACCCCTACTTTCACGGGGAACTGTGGAAGTCTCGGTCAAGGCAGGAACAGGAGATAATCTCTGGCTCTCGCTTTGCAGACACTCTTGGGTAGAAGAGGGCACGGAGGTTTGATGTTGCAGATGTGGCTTCACCTGCACCTGAGATGATTTCATTGCCGATCCTACGTGTAAATCATTGTAGTCAACCGGGCACATACCCATCGACCCGTTCATCCCTGACTCCACCACGCTGTTATTTACATCAGAGTCCCTTTTCACTTTCTTAACTTCCATTCTCTCATCCACACTGTCTGTGAGCTCCACCTGCCCCATACCATTATGGAGCGCTGGATGAAGTGCCAAATGAGAGTGTTGGGATACGGTTTCCACAGCACCTGTTATTTCTGTAGAGACTGATGCAGAAGAAGAAGACTGGAGAGGTATAGAACTGGGAAGAAGGCTGTGTTTCTTACTGCGGGGTGTGAGACTGATACAGTTCTTGCTGATGGTAACAGCCCACTCTCCACTATCTCGATCTGAACTGCTCCACTCGGCACATGCTGCAGCCACGACTGCTGCCCTCTGCTGAGCGGGGTCCATTATGGAGAAATGCTCTTGTACCATACTGAGGGAGGGGTTGGACGTAGGAGCGGGAGATGGAGGAGGAGCAGAGTTTGGAGAGGGATTTTCTCCATCGTAAGGGGCTGACCAGTCTCGACAGGCCCAGGAGCAGAGCTCAATACCCTTCCGAGCATCACGCAGGTACTCCAGGTAGCCAGTCTCTCCTTCTGAAGCGTCTTGGAGTTGGTGCATGGGGCTGTCAGGAGACAGAGGGGAGGAAACACTACCACGAGGAGAAGAGGGAGCGTTCTCCGAGCCAGACGAGGGGGGGTTGGCTTGGCCTCCTGAGCTTTGCTGTCGAATAAAGAGAGCGAGGCGGGAAGGAGTGCTGGGTCTTGGGTGAACCGGTGACTCTGAAGTGGGACTACCTAGCACTGTAGGAAAAATGGAGAGAAAATACATTTTGTAGGCATGAACAGCAGCAAAGTTTTTTCAGTGCAGTCTAAAAGCACATCTGTAAATGTGCCTGACACAGGCTTACCCTTTCCCCAAAAGGCAGGTTCATCATCCCGCTCACTAGAGGGTGCTGCAGTGATTCGGCAGCATTCTGGTATGAGGGAAAGGAACTTGTCAGCTGATTTGCCATAGAGGTCTGTTTCTCTGACTGCCCTTCGCTGACTCAGCATTACATGTGTGCATGGCAACAGATACCTAGAGACAAACATTAAATAAACTTTTATTTTTTTACACACAAATAATAATTATTTTAGTCTCTTTCGCCCAAGTATGAGCAATATCAAATGCCTAATAAAACCCACAAATAAGAATCCTATTATATATGACACACAAATATAGGATCTACACAATCGTTGGTAACAAAAATAGTTTTTTGTAAGGAGTCTCTTATGCACACCAAGGCTGCATTTATTTGATCAAAAATACAGTAAAAACAGTAATATTGTCCAAAAATGATTATAATTTAATATGTCATTTATTCCTGTGATGGCAAGGCTGAATTTTCAGAAGCCATTAATCCAGTCATCAGTGTCACATGGCCCATAAATGACAGAAATATGTAGTTTTGGCACTCAAGTAACATTTCCTATTATTAATATCATCAAAGTTGAAATAATAATATATTTTTGTGGCAACTATGACAACAATTTATTTAAAATTGATTTAAAATAGAAATCACTTGTAACATTATGTCTTTACTGTCACTTTTGATCAATTGAATGCATTCATTGTGAAATATAAGTATTTAATTTCTTTAAAAAAAATCTTACTGACCCTAAACCTTTAACGGTGGTCTATGTAATGCATTGCAATTTGCAAAATGCATTG
This sequence comes from Sinocyclocheilus rhinocerous, assembly GCF_001515625.1. NCBI lineage: Eukaryota > Metazoa > Chordata > Actinopteri > Cypriniformes > Cyprinidae > Sinocyclocheilus > Sinocyclocheilus rhinocerous. Next base: position 132,552 of record NW_015666157.1, on the reverse strand, counting down.
TCCAAATCCATCTATAAACAGCCAAAGCTTATTTTGTAGGCTTTCTTGATTGCAAATTGAGTCACACACCCAAGCACACAAAATACCTGAGAACAAGCTGGAGCATGAGGTCTTCACAGTTGAGACTGAGCAATGTCTTGAACAGACTCAGAGAGACCATGCACAGCTTCAAAGAGAGGGAAAGAAAAAACAATGCAACTTCAGTCACTCCACATTCCCAGGAATATACTGCTTCTTCAATGCTAAGTCTACAGCACTGACAAAACAGTGTATTTTCTATCTATACATGCACCCTAGCTGTAGCATGTGCCAAACTAACCCGTGAATTGCTGCTGATGCGTGTGAGTAGTGTATCAAGGATGGTGTCATTGTCATGGCGATGCAACAGAATGAAGCACAGGAAGGTCTTAAGGAGGGAAGTTTCTGTGATACTGCGTAAAAACAAGTCCAGATATGCCGTGCTTGCTATCATCTCATCCACTGACGACTGACAGAGGAACCATGAAAGAGAAAGAGAGAGAGAGAGAAATCAAAATAAGAGAAAACGAATACTATTCAAAACATTGTTTTATAATGAATTAATATGGAAACTGCCATCTACGCCAAATATGGCTCACATCTTCAGCCCAGTTCAGTGTGGTTCACCTTGTGCAGAGCGGGGCCTATGACTGGAACCAGGAAGCCATTGTGGAGGTAGTCAAGGAGTTGGCAGCGCACAAGAGGGTGTGCCACCTGTACTACAGCATTACAGAATTCAAGACTGTTCATGAAAAGCACTAGAGAGGAGACGCCCATCCAGTCCTCCCTCCGCAAGGCATGCCAGTCGTCGCCCCGTACCTCAATCTTCCGTGGCAGGGATGAATACAGTCCACTCAGCCCTGTTGCTAGCACCTGGGAAACAGAACAATAGGTGCCAACATTATTTCATAAAGTTCACCAAGCAATCTCTGCATTTTAAATATAAACTGAATGAAAAAACATTTGCAATATGCACATCTGAAAACAAAGCAAATGAAGCCTATACATTTGACAAGTTGCAACAAATCTATTTGACTAATGAACTGTATAAGTTGTAAATAAACGTATTAAGTTCACTGCTGCTTCACCCTTTGTAATAACACATTATGGTAAAATCACTGTAACACACAGGATCGTCCCTTTTTTTTTTTTTTTTTTTGCTCAACTACAACAAAAAGTACAGCTCTTATTTCAAGCACAGTTATTGTTATTCCAACATCTTAGCAAGGAATAATGATACACTCACTTTAATGAAAATTCTGGAAAATGTAGTCTCCAAAATGGAGACTAATTTGCAATATCCTGACCACAAGGATTTCTATTGAAATTACTGGATTATCAAATGTGAACATTCACTGAATATGGTAAACACATTAATGCTCAAGTATGGTGAAGAACATCATTCACATCAGGGCTAGTTTTATATCTGGAACTTCATCATGTCTTCTAGAGTCACAAAACAGGTCACCAAAGAAACTACCAGCTAGACCTATGCATCTCTAGCATAAAAAGACACAAAGTAAAAAATAAAAAATAAATAAAGTGAGAGAGGAAAATGTTGAGAAGTACTGCAGCATGGAGTCCTAGATGAGACCTCCAGTTGCATGCGTTAAGTGGGTCAGATGAATGCTCATATTATTCTCAAGAGAAAAGAGGACAGAGGAGAGGAAAGCAGCACATCCACTGAACCCAACTGAGTCCAAAACTGTAGCACAACTGCAGATGACAAATGGCCTTTTCATTCCACAATAGCCAATGGCAACCCAGAGAAAATACTACAGCAGTGGTTCTCAAACTGTCCTGGAGTACCTCCTGCCCTGCACATTTTATATGTCTCCCTCATCTATCACACCTGATTCAACTCATCAGCTCATTAGTGGAGACTACAAGACCTGAAGTGGGTGTGTCAGATATAGGGAGACATACAAAACGTGCAGTGCTGGGGGTACTTCGTGGAGAGGTTTGAGAACCCCTGTACTACAGGACTTTATATCTCCACTGAAACAGCTCCAAGAGGCACTCAAGAAATGAACAAGCGACATTTCAATTGAATGGCACAAACAAAAAAGGCAAATCATAACATGAACAGAAAGGATATATTAATAAAGACATGCTAACAGAAAAACAGGAGGATACACAACAACACACTCATGCTTACTGGGCAGAAGTAGGAGTTCTCTGCGATGTGACGTGCAACAGTGTGGTTGCTGGCAGAGGTTGCCATGACGAGCAGCAGCGCATCACGGGCCTGCTGCCCCAGAGAGCCGTCTCGATGAATAAATGGCACCAACAAGGAGAAGATCAGCAGGTTAGTGGGACCCTGCTGTACCGGTCCACACCTAAATATCAACTCCAAAACTGCAGTTTCCTTCGCCATGCATACACATACCTAACACAAACAAACATTATTTAGTAACAAATTGGGAAAACACATTCATATTCAATTATGCACAAAATCATTGTACATTACAGCTGTATGCACCCTTCATGCTTGGGCTCATATGAAATTTCTGGCCTGCTTTTTCAAATAACTAATTAGAGCATTTCCATTTGGAAAAAAAAAACAAGAGACCAATTGCAACTAATTTAAATAATTAGTTTTACTCCTCATTTGAGTGGAGAATTGTAAAATAGCAAGGATGGTTTATGTCAAGATCTGTCAAATATTTTGAGTCTTGAGAAGACCAACATGGAGTTTTGTTTCTGTGCTGATTGTAATCACATATTCTAATTTTGCTGAATGTTTTGTTGGTCCTGGAAAGATATTCCTGTCAGAAAAATAAGTTCTAACCCAATCCAGACCTCTAACCCAAAACTTAATAACCTAACCATTAAATTACAGGAAAAAGGTGTAACCAAGTTCTAAGCTCAATTTGATTGGTTGTCATGAATGTTGTTCCAAAAATGTTGACTCTGGAAATAATGGAACTCAAGGACAAAGACCGGTTCAATTATTGTAATCTGCAAAATTCTGTGGAATCAATTTAAATATGGGAAAATGCACAAATGACGAGTCTGCAGAGCAGGTTCTGTGCAGGCCTGGTCATGACTAACAATAAATGGTTCAAACTAGGGATGCACCGAAATGAAAATTCTTGGCCGAAGCTGAACAAAATGAAACACTGGGCCGAAGGCCGAATACCGAACACGGTTTTTCACGTTTTTCCCCCCATTTTGCCAATTTTTTCACCATTGCATAAATTAAATAGCCAAAATGTGCTTTTTACTGTTTTGTCTTGCTTTTCAAAGAAAAAAATAATTTACAAAACAACAATTTGAAAATATTTACTTAACACTGACATTTTTTTAGCATTCTAGCAGACATTATACCAATAAAACACAACTTAACTTAAAATTAATAAGTTAGTAAAATAATATTTTTTGGCCATTTTTTAGACCCCTTCTTGAATCAGGCATGTATTTTTGCCTTGCTGAGCAGAAGAGACTTCTTTTAAAACATTAGAGAATATTATAGATCCTAGTCTGAACACTGTGTGTAAATGTTACAATAAATGTTTTAATAGAGCTGTTGTAATTATTATTTTCATTATTATTTTCGTTTTTTATTTTATTTTACAGAACAACAGTAAAATTACAATAATAACATTTATTATTGTCACATGCCTTGTAAAAATTCATAAAAATGTTACTGAGCAGCTGACGAGTAACACAGTTTCAGCGCAGATTTCCCTCGCGCTTTGGACTTTGAACCCTACCGCCACAAGCTCGTGCAGCGCTGTTTGAACACATGCAATTCCTGCGTGTATTAGAAAACATAACATTCTGCCGTTTATTTAATTGTTTAAGGACATTTCGCGATTTTAATCATCGTACAGTAACCAGCAACAACCACCCTTCCTCTTCTCATCGAAGACATGCGATGCAGTACTAAACAGTCTCTCGCTGGCGGTGCTTGTAATGATTTTTGCGTCTTTCTCGGACAGCTGTTTCCACACTGCCGTCATGTTTGCTGCATTAGCGTGTGCCTCTATTTGATCGCGTCACGTCATTGTTCGGTACAATTTATTCTGTCTTTTCGCTTTTTTCTTTGCTATTTCGCTTAAAAATTTGCTATTTTCGGCTGAATAATTTCGGTTGCCGAACATTCGGTGCATCCCTAGTTCAAACAGGTGTCAGCATCTGCCTGTCAAACACCTGATTTAGCAGCAGTACGAGGCTGGACTCTAGGGCAGCAGGGCAGCCCAGCTGGGGATCCACACATGCTCCCAGCAGGCTTAGGAGCGGTTGTAGCACTGGACTGTGCAGGAGCAGGGGCTGATGTGACTGTCCTATCAGCATCTCAAACAATTTCAACAGCTCCAGCTGGCTGTCTGGATCCAGACCACGGCGCAAATGCCATTGTACCAACTCATCAAGGATGTTTTCTGCCACCACCATCTCCAGAATAGGACCCATTGCTGCAGACATTTCACAATCCATTGTCACATAAAGCAGCCTCTCATATATTACGCTAAACTGTGAAACAGCACAAATGTATGCTCCATCGAGCTCACAGGAGAGTGTTTTAACCTGGTGATTCAATGTCTCCCCCCGCTGGTCTCTCTTCAGCTAGCAGGCACAGCATCTGATCTGTGTGATTGCGAACTGCAGTGAGATCATCGGCATAGCAGCCCACTGAAGACTCTCTCTGTTTCAACACCCCTGACACCTGACAAAAAGACAAGGAACAGTTAAATTCTATTTGTGGCAAGGTCAAAGAGGAATAGGTGTCTATATTGATGTAGTGGAAAACAATCCAAATAAGAGAGCACCGACATACACTAAGGAGGAAAACCTGTTGATGTGTGGGTGTACCTACTGTATGCATTATATTTGAGCATAAAAGGTTACTGACATGCCCTAAAGACATAAAACTATAAAGGCATTTGTTTTCACATAAAACACACATTTCCAAATTACAAACCAAGCAAATAAACCAAGTGTTTTTGCCTTATTAATATGGAAAGACAACTATGAGCCTTTTAGTCAGAGCAGCATGCAGAGCATTCATTTTAACCCTATAAAGCCCACATTATCATGTTTGATACATGAATTCGTAAGCTCTCCGTTTTATCAACAATAAAAACTTTGCTGAAAAACCTGTTGTACACAATCTACTACATGCCTTCTGCCCTCTGACTGATAGTTCATACTTCGTTAACAAGTAAAAGCACAAAATTCAATTTACATGATTGCAGTTTATTTAAGGAGTTTATTTACACAATTATTATGAAAGAAAATAAGACTATGCTGTGTCTCACCTGTCTCCAGTGGTTCTCAAACACCATAAGACAAGTCTCAGGGTCGGCAGTGCATGGGCTGGATGGGGCTGCATGTCGACTGGTCCGAGTGCCTGGACCTCTTGGATTTAAACGACTCAGCCAACTCATCTTAGTGCACAGGCTGATCCAAATTTGATCAAAAGCTCAACAGGGAAGAATGAAGGGGAGAGAGGGAAGAGAAGTGTGGAGAGGGAGAGAAAAGGGAAAAGGGGAAAGGGGGGTAAGGCGGCTCACAAAAGGCGTCCAAAAATCAAGAAATGAAGAGTCCAGCTTGAAGAAATAAGAGGTAAAATCATAGAAAGGATGGAATCCTGCTGAAGTCTGCAGCAACAGTCACTGTACACCAGTGATCAGTGTGTGAGCATGCGAGGCTTGTCTGCACTCCCTGTCATCCAGTTTGCTGTCGGCACTATACTCCATACCGATACATAGACTCCTCCACACACACCTGCAGGGACAGAAAGAGAGCGAGAGGTCATTGATGACACATTCACACCTGCAGGTAAAAACAAAAAACAGTACAGCCAGTCAGTATAAAGGTTAGATTCTGAGGGAGATCGAAAGGGCACACAACATAAATTCCATTAGGGCAGCAACTATTTTGAGAATTGATTATAACATACATATTAATAGGATTAATATATACACTAATGTCAGTAATGGATGCTGAAAAGTCAGCTTTGTCATCACAGGAATAAAAAACATTTACAAAAAATTCCATGAGGGCTGCAACTATTTTGAGAATCGATTAACATACATGCTAATATGATTAATATATACTCTACTGTTCAAAGGTTTTGGATGAGCAAGTTCCCTTTTTTTTTTCCTGGCAAGGACACAATTGATCAAACGTAACAGGGACTGGAGTAACGGATGCGTTGTCATCACTGGAATAAATTTCCTTTTTTAAATATACTATAGAAAATACTCATTTTAAATTCAAATATAATTTCACAATATTACTGTTTTTATTGTATTCGTGATCAAATAAATGTAGCCTTGGGGAACATAAAAGACTTCAAAAACATTTAAAAAAAAAATGTACAGACCCCAAACTTTTGCACTGTAGCATAAATTCTTACTTTAATTAAAAAGACACCATTTATTTCTGGAATTTTATTAAAAATACAGTTTATTACACATCTCGCCCAATCCTTTGCGTTTAATTACGTTTGCAAAAGGGAAAACGAACATCAAGGCTCCTGGGATCTGTTCATTCCATTTTGCCGTTTCTGACAAAAACACATCATGCATGTATGTTTGAAGCAAAGTTATGGTATAGGGTGTGAATATTAATCGGGTCATACAGATGTTGCGGTTAGGCCTGGGCGATAAAACGGTATCAATATTTATCGACGGTACACCTTCTTCGATATCGATAGAAAAAATGTTCGATATAGTGCACGATATAGGCACGTGCTATGAGTGATGCAGACAGCACACACAAACACAAACACATGCTGAAATGAGTGCTGTGCCTGCCTGTGATGAGGAGATTGTGAATAAAGA
>NW_015666157.1:114620-119083 GCF_001515625.1 Sinocyclocheilus rhinocerous | reverse complement strand
AATTTGGGAAGACGTTTGTTGCACGTATCGCATTGTCACATGCCTTGTAAAAATTCATAAAAATGTTACTGAGCAGCTGACGAGTAACACAGTTTCAGCGCAGATTTCCCTCGCGCTTTGGACTTTGAACCCTACCGCCACAAGCTCGTGCAGCGCTGTTTGAACACATGCAATTCCTGCGTGTATTAGAAAACATAACATTCTGCCGTTTATTTAATTGTTTAAGGACATTTCGCGATTTTAATCATCGTACAGTAACCAGCAACAACCACCCTTCCTCTTCTCATCGAAGACATGCGATGCAGTACTAAACAGTCTCTCGCTGGCGGTGCTTGTAATGATTTTTGCGTCTTTCTCGGACAGCTGTTTCCACACTGCCGTCATGTTTGCTGCATTAGCGTGTGCCTCTATTTGATCGCGTCACGTCATTGTTCGGTACAATTTATTCTGTCTTTTCGCTTTTTTCTTTGCTATTTCGCTTAAAAATTTGCTATTTTCGGCTGAATAATTTCGGTTGCCGAACATTCGGTGCATCCCTAGTTCAAACAGGTGTCAGCATCTGCCTGTCAAACACCTGATTTAGCAGCAGTACGAGGCTGGACTCTAGGGCAGCAGGGCAGCCCAGCTGGGGATCCACACATGCTCCCAGCAGGCTTAGGAGCGGTTGTAGCACTGGACTGTGCAGGAGCAGGGGCTGATGTGACTGTCCTATCAGCATCTCAAACAATTTCAACAGCTCCAGCTGGCTGTCTGGATCCAGACCACGGCGCAAATGCCATTGTACCAACTCATCAAGGATGTTTTCTGCCACCACCATCTCCAGAATAGGACCCATTGCTGCAGACATTTCACAATCCATTGTCACATAAAGCAGCCTCTCATATATTACGCTAAACTGTGAAACAGCACAAATGTATGCTCCATCGAGCTCACAGGAGAGTGTTTTAACCTGGTGATTCAATGTCTCCCCCCGCTGGTCTCTCTTCAGCTAGCAGGCACAGCATCTGATCTGTGTGATTGCGAACTGCAGTGAGATCATCGGCATAGCAGCCCACTGAAGACTCTCTCTGTTTCAACACCCCTGACACCTGACAAAAAGACAAGGAACAGTTAAATTCTATTTGTGGCAAGGTCAAAGAGGAATAGGTGTCTATATTGATGTAGTGGAAAACAATCCAAATAAGAGAGCACCGACATACACTAAGGAGGAAAACCTGTTGATGTGTGGGTGTACCTACTGTATGCATTATATTTGAGCATAAAAGGTTACTGACATGCCCTAAAGACATAAAACTATAAAGGCATTTGTTTTCACATAAAACACACATTTCCAAATTACAAACCAAGCAAATAAACCAAGTGTTTTTGCCTTATTAATATGGAAAGACAACTATGAGCCTTTTAGTCAGAGCAGCATGCAGAGCATTCATTTTAACCCTATAAAGCCCACATTATCATGTTTGATACATGAATTCGTAAGCTCTCCGTTTTATCAACAATAAAAACTTTGCTGAAAAACCTGTTGTACACAATCTACTACATGCCTTCTGCCCTCTGACTGATAGTTCATACTTCGTTAACAAGTAAAAGCACAAAATTCAATTTACATGATTGCAGTTTATTTAAGGAGTTTATTTACACAATTATTATGAAAGAAAATAAGACTATGCTGTGTCTCACCTGTCTCCAGTGGTTCTCAAACACCATAAGACAAGTCTCAGGGTCGGCAGTGCATGGGCTGGATGGGGCTGCATGTCGACTGGTCCAAGTGCCTGGACCTCTTGGATTTAAACGACTCAGCCAACTCATCTTAGTGCACAGGCTGATCCAAATTTGATCAAAAGCTCAACAGGGAAGAATGAAGGGGAGAGAGGGAAGAGAAGTGTGGAGAGGGAGAGAAAAGGGAAAAGGGGAAAGGGGGGTAAGGCGGCTCACAAAAGGCGTCCAAAAATCAAGAAATGAAGAGTCCAGCTTGAAGAAATAAGAGGTAAAATCATAGAAAGGATGGAATCCTGCTGAAGTCTGCAGCAACAGTCACTGTACACCAGTGATCAGTGTGTGAGCATGAGAGGCTTGTCTGCACTCCCTGTCATCCAGTTTGCTGTCGGCACTATACTCCATACCGATACATAGACTCCTCCACACACACCTGCAGGGACAGAAAGAGAGCGAGAGGTCATTGATGACACATTCACACCTGCAGGTAAAAACAAAAAACAGTACAGCCAGTCAGTATAAAGGTTAGATTCTGAGGGAGATCGAAAGGGCACACAACATAAATTCCATTAGGGCAGCAACTATTTTGAGAATTGATTATAACATACATATTAATAGGATTAATATATACACTAATGTCAGTAATGGATGCTGAAAAGTCAGCTTTGTCATCACAGGAATAAAAAACATTTACAAAAAATTCCATGAGGGCTGCAACTATTTTGAGAATCGATTAACATACATGCTAATATGATTAATATATACTCTACTGTTCAAAGGTTTTGGATGAGCAAGTTCCCTTTTTTTTTTCCTGGCAAGGACACAATTGATCAAACGTAACAGGGACTGGAGTAACGGATGCGTTGTCATCACTGGAATAAATTTCCTTTTTTAAATATACTATAGAAAATACTCATTTTAAATTCAAATATAATTTCACAATATTACTGTTTTTATTGTATTCGTGATCAAATAAATGTAGCCTTGGGGAACATAAAAGACTTCAAAAACATTTAAAAAAAAAATGTACAGACCCCAAACTTTTGCACTGTAGCATAAATTCTTACTTTAATTAAAAAGACACCATTTATTTCTGGAATTTTATTAAAAATACAGTTTATTACACATCTCGCCCAATCCTTTGCGTTTAATTACGTTTGCAAAAGGGAAAACGAACATCAAGGCTCCTGGGATCTGTTCATTCCATTTTGCCGTTTCTGACAAAAACACATCATGCATGTATGTTTGAAGCAAAGTTATGGTATAGGGTGTGAATATTAATCGGGTCATACAGATGTTGCGGTTAGGCCTGGGCGATAAAACGGTATCAATATTTATCGACGGTACACCTTCTTCGATATCGATAGAAAAAATGTTCGATATAGTGCACGATATAGGCACGTGCTATGAGTGATGCAGACAGCACACACAAACACAAACACATGCTGAAATGAGTGCTGTGCCTGCCTGTGATGAGGAGATTGTGAATAAAGAGTGAATATTAGTCGAATTTAAAATAAACATTTGCATTTGAATGTTAGGTGTGCATCAGGGAGCGTCATCAGTGGCGCGCGAGATGCGGTGATGATGTAAGTGACGTTGTTGCATTTTAATGTTTTGTTAGTCTATTTTGTTATGCATTCCAAATATTAGAGAAATATAGAAGCTCAATGCGGAGAAGATCTTGAATGGGTTAAAACCGAAACCAAGACGTTCACACAGAACGCATATTCAGCGCATTTTTAGACAGACAAATATGACTGCTGCACTCGCGACTCACACAAGAGTTGTATAGAAAGCCATGCAAAGTTAAAACAGTTTAAACTTTTAGAAAACACGTCACGAATTTGTGGAGGTTTATTCCTTTTCACTGCATCTCATACGTTTTTAAATGCAATCTGCGTGAATGTCGCTTCGGCTCTTTGGATTAAGCAATGCATAAATACATGATGCTGTTTTGTTCATAATTGTTTATGCAATTTACAAAATTATATTAGATTTTTATGAGTTAATTTAGACGTAATGCACGCTTTTATAGAGTTACTTGTTAAATGCGCTGCATTATTTTGCTCATTGCGCCCTCCTGTGGCCTCGGGAGACAAGACAAAAGTTTCCTTAAAACCTATTTAATCTGCATATAAAACATTAGAAATTAGATATTTGTTTAATTTTTATTGTGTGTTTGACTGTTAAAACAAAAAAATATTTGTTGTTGTTTGTCTCAATAAATTGGGTTAATTTAAAAATACAGTGGTTAAAAAAAAAAAAAAAATTCTGTTGCTCTGTTTTAAAAAAGGTTATAAAAAATGTCAATAATTATCGATACCGAACGATATGAAACATTATATAGTTGATACATTTTTTAGCTATATCGCCCAGCCCTACTCATACTTTTAATTATGATCACTAGTGGTCGACCGATATATCGGCGCGGCCAATATTTGGAATTTTTTAAATATCCACGTCGGCCGACAAGTCTTTCCGTGTGGCCGATGTTTTTCAAAACGGATTATGACACCATATCGTGCATTTATGCTTTCTCTTTAAAGTCCCCCTGTAGTCAAATATTTTATCCCTTAAAACTTATCTTTGATAATCAAAATGACATATTTAAATGTTTTTTCTTGTGAAAATAATTTTCTCATGCCTTAAAATAGCTTGAATGTAACTCAACACCCTTGCCTCATTTACTATACGCTGATCTATGAATATGCAAATTAGCCCCGCCTCCACTCACTCACACCAGC
>NW_015666157.1:112449-112784 GCF_001515625.1 Sinocyclocheilus rhinocerous | reverse complement strand
AAGAGATGTATAGAAAGCCATGCAAAGTTAAAACAGTTTAAACTTTTAGAAAACACGTCACAAATTTGTGGAGGTTTATTCCTTTTCACTGCGTCTCATATGTTTTTAAATGCAGTCTATGTGAATGGCGCTTCGGCTCTTTGGATTAAGCAATGCATAAATACATGATGCGGTTTTGTTCATAATTGTTTATGAAATTTACGAAATTATATTTGATTTTTATGAGTTAATTTAGAGGTAATGTACGTTTTTATAGAGTTACTTGCTAAATGCGCTGCATTATTGTGCTCATTGCGCCCTCCTGTGGCCTCGGGAGACAATTAGACCTTTTCCTT
>NW_015666157.1:106721-112167 GCF_001515625.1 Sinocyclocheilus rhinocerous | reverse complement strand
TGATGTATGTGACGTTGTTGCATTTTAATGTTTTGTTAGTCTATTTTGTTATGCATTCCAAATATTAGAGAAATATAGAAGCTCAATGTGGAGAAGATCTTGAATGGGTTAAAACCGAAACCAAGCCATTCACCCAGAACGCATATTCAGCGCATTTTTTAGACGGACAAATATGACTGCTGCACTCGTGTCTCACAGAAGAGATGTATAGAAAGCCATGCAATGTTAAAACAGTTTAAACTTTTAGAAAACACGTCACGAATTTGTGGAGGTTTATTCCTTTTCACTGCGTCTCATATGTTTTTAAATGCAGTCTGTGTGAATGACGCTTCGGCTCTTTGGATTAAGCAATGCATAAATACATGATGCTGTTTTGTTCATAATTGTTTATGCAATTTACGAAATTATATTTGATTTTTATGAGTTAATTTAGAGGTAATGTACGTTTTTATAGAGTTACTTGCTAAATGCGCTGCATTATTGTGCTCATTGCGCCCTCCTGTGGCCTCGGGAGACAATTAGACCTATACAATAAAGACCTATTTAATCTGCATATAAAACATTAGAAATGAGATATTTGTTTAATTTTTATTGTGTTTGATTGTTAAAACAAAAAATATTTGTTGTCTCAATAAATTGTGTTAATTATAAATACAGTGGTTAAATTTAAACATTTTTTTTCTATTGCTTTTTGTTTTAAAAAAAAGTTATAAAAATGTCAATAATTATCGATACCGAACGATATGAAACATTATATCGTTGATAATTTTTTTTGCTATATCGCCCAGCCCTAGTTGCGGTAACACTTTATTTTGATAGTCCACTTTAGACATTCTACTAACAGTAAGTAACTTTGCAACTACATGTCAACTAGCGGTCATTAGAGTATTAGTAGACTGTCTGCTTAATATCTTCTAACATTTTATTTTGATGGGTCTACAACATACAAAGAACTTGTATTTGCTCCTAACCAGAATTTGTTAGCATAGCACCCTGAGATAAAGAATTAATGCTTGAAAGCAGAAAGGAATGAAAGGTTTAATCATAAATGCAGCACACCAGTAGATCTCCATATCAGGTTCACCATCTAATAAATATGGTGTCTGGTGAAACAACTGCACCCATAATACAACAGGCAAAAGCACTCGCAACTCTAAATACTGCAAGTGGCAGCCTACTGTATATTCATCTATGCATTCAGCTGGCATTTCTGAAAACCTACCTGCAAAAAAAATCTGTAGCAGTAGTTTTTCTGTGATGTTACACACACGTCTTCCTGTGGTCTTAACTAATGCAACAACACTTCCTGTGTTATCAAAACCAGTGACACTTCATATTGTTTTAGTATTTGAGACTTTAATTTCAGTACAAACAACAAGGAAGGACAAAAAAAGCAGACTTGAGAAATGGGTCAAAAAATTCAAACACAAATTCAAAAGCCATTTTCAAGGAAGCACCAAACACATACAGACACTCCACCCTGCCATTCACTAAAAACTTCCTTGACCGTGACAATAAATAAGGCATCCTTCCCTACGAGAACTCACTCATCCCAAGAAAGACAGTTCACAATTCCAATGACATAATGCTATAGAGGCTGTCTCTTGAGGAAGGGCCCCTGTACAAGGGAGGAGCCATGTGTCACAAACTCAAGGGTATACAAAGGCTTCTTGGTACTGTAAATTGGATAGTATGAGTCACAGACAAATTCAACTACAGCAGGGTCCAATGTTCCAGACCAAGTCAAACAACATCTACTTACAAGTGCACAGTTTCTAGCCAGCAAAAAGGCGGTACGACAGCTTGGCATAGTTTCTCCTTTAATTACTTTAGTGTCTTTCAGTGTGCGCACAGCCCAGCTGACCACTACTCCTCTGATACTCTGTCTCTCTCTCATAGTTATTGCTTCACTCACTAGTTATGTCACTGCCAAATCATACTGTGTGGCAGCAGCAGTGACTATGTTATTATCAACTAGGGATATGCTGGTATCAAATTTTCATGTGATTAGTTACTAATGCTTTTATCACGGTATACTGTATTATCACGATTAGTGTTGTCAAAAGACCCGGTAATTCGGTACCAAGTCGGTAATAAAAAACTGAAAACGTTATGGTACCAGGTTTTTTTAAGTACCGGTGGTACCGAGCACCCAGTCAACCCGGTTCTTGATGCGCTATCCGAAAGGTTATTTGATTACAGCCGTTACCGGGGAAACCTCTATCTCTCCAGCTTTACAAGCGCTTCCTGCTGGCAGAGAATTAATTTGCATATATATGCCGCCACAAATAAAGTGCAAGTCTGTGGGAAACACCGCTTCTGTTATGAATATTATTCAATATTTTAATTTGAATGTCGGATTAAAATGAACGCTGTTATTAGAGTAGTTAATCGTTAGCATAAACACAGCTAAGTAGTTAATTGTTAGCATAAGCGCGGCTAATGCTAATATAATGAGCATTATAATGAAGTTTCTTTATTAACTATTTAATGCCCCTATAACTTTTATTAGGGTAAAAAAAAACAGGAGGACATGATGATATTTACTATTTTTACACACCAGAGGCTTTTAAATGAATTGTGAATTTAAAATATGCGCGTTAGAGAATGTACAAATGGTTTACATTGTTTGTGTCATATTAGTCAGAAAAGCAGTTCTGGGCTTTTTTTATATAGCTAACTTGGTTGTTATTCTTGGCTGAATAACTCTAGGTTTTCAAAAGCCCTTTAAAATTAAATATGTACACAGTTTAGATTAAATGAAAGTATAGTCTAATTTTTTAATTAGCATGTTTTTGTGTTTTGCTTGGTACCGAAATTGGTACAGAGAACCGTGGATTTTCACTGGTATTGGTACCGAATACTGACATTTTGGTACCGTGACAACACCAGTCACGATATTGAAATTTAGTTGCAAAAAAAGTGTTATCGTAATACAGTATAACAGGTTTAATATTTTTTATAACAAAAATAACTGAACATTTAAATAGACCTACAATAAAGCAATACACAAAAAGTGTATAGGCTAAATTAAAAAAAATTCCACAGATTAAAGTGCAAAAGAATTATAAAGACAAATAGGTATCAATTTACAATAAGATCTCATTAGGTATCCTTAGTTAATGCATTAACATTCACAATGAGCAATACCTACATTTGCAACAGAAGTTATTAATCTTTGTTAAAAAAATACAACTCTTAGTTCATGTTAGCTCATTAAATAACACTTTTCCAACTTTTGATTTTAAGAATGTGTTATTAAATATTGGAATTACCTAAGATTAATGAATGTTTAGAATAATTTTTCATTGGCAGTTTATGTTAACTAATGAATTAACTAATGTCAACTAATGAAGCCCTAATGTAAAGTGTGACCAAACAATAAAGAATCAAAATGCTTTCAAACAAGATCTAGGGCGTGTTGTAGTCACTGATCTATATATAATGATCAGTGGTTGTAGTTCAGATTAAAATGTAAAAAAGTATGAAAATAAATAGCCTAAGTCTAAATATTTAAGTATTTGACGCTGTGATTAACACCATAGCGAATACAAAAATCTGAATGGCTATTTAAATAATTTAAATATTTTGGGGTTTCCGGGGTAATGGCTGCATTTCTGCAGTTTAGCGCCATCTGCTGTCAGAGAGTGAATGTGCGCTTTCCTCCAGTGCGTCTCTCACACGTTCCACCATGCCCTGAGTGCACATGTGTCTGTGACGCAGCATACAGCGGTGTTGTGCATTGTGACCAGTTGATGGGAAAAGTATTCTTAAAATGCATTCAAAATTCTGAATAATTTGTAATAAATAATTATTCTCGGTATTTTGAAGTGCCCACGATAACAATATCATGCATATTCATTATCGTGATCGCATCACCGAATACCGGCACATGTCTATTATCAACACACATATTATATTCAGCACAATTCAGCTGAATTGCTGTGTAGGCATATGTGTACTCTGTATGCAATATGCAAAAACAACAGTCATATAATGACATTTATAGTCTATAATAAACAATGTTACATTTAGGTTAAAAACTATTTCCTTAGTAGTAAGTAGTAGTGGTTAGGGCTGTGTATCACCAGCAAAGTCACGATACGATACGTATCACGATACAGAGGCCACGATAAGATACGTATCACGATACATGACTGCACTGAATTTCACCTCAGCAGAATTTAGAAAAACAGCTGTTTATTAAACACTGCTTACTATAGTGCCATTTCTAACTATTGGCAGAGCAGGCAGTTGACCTCTGCATTATGAAGGGCCTCCATAATAATGTACTCGTTCTAATAAATTTATATTGTAATGTACTCATTCTAATATATAAAAAAAATCATTTACATTGCTGGTAGGTTATCATTGCACAAATTAACACACTCTCTACAATAAAATAAAAAAAAATTAGAAGAGTTCTAAACTAACGCGCTGTCTTCACTGTATCTAACGCACACCCGCTCAAGGCTGATTTAAGGCTGATTATACTCTAGGCGTCCGCAAGTTTTTTAAATTTATTTATTAAATTTATTTTTTTTAAGTTCGCAAGTTCGCTTAGGTGCGCGCGGCAAATATGACGTCATCGCGGTGTTGACGCAAGTTCGCTTTGAGTGCGCCCGACGTCGTTTCGCGTGGCGGTGTGCACGTCATTTTTTGTAACTTTCCACGCAGCTCCGCTTCCGAAGATGCACGAAACCTCGCACTTTTCTACTCAATTTTAAACGTTGTAAAATTTTAAACAAATTAAGCGTGGTCCACTGCTGCACACGTGCCACAATATCGATACAGGGCCAGCTGTATCGATGCTCGTATCGTCTAATCTCTGTGACGATACATCGTCGTATCGATATTTTGAACACAGCACTAGTAGTGGTAGTAGTAGCAGTAATATCAAAATAGATGCTCAGCCTTTACACTCAAGAATATTATGAAGCAGTTTCACAATCTGAAATTTGTGGTTTCAGATACAGGGTTTCTGGAAGTGTTATGAAGGTAAAAGTAAGAACATTTTAGGCCCTGTTTACACTGGTGCATTTTCGTTTTAAAACAGCATTTAAAAATGGAAACGATCCTCGTCTACAATGGCGTTTCAGAAATGATCTCCGTCCACACTATACAACCGAAAATGCATGTCACATGACCATTCATGCAGGTACAACCATAGTTATATAGGTAGATGCCTCATTTAGATGGTGGACGCATCTACGTGCTTGGGGCAGTTGAATGGGGCATCTACCTATACAGTGTTTTCCCTGCCATTATTTTAGGGGGAATAAACCCCGCAACGGCCCCCCCCGCCCCCCTTGAAGGTCAAGTTAATTTTATTTAATTATATTTTCTCCAGATCACCAGATCACAACAGAAGTCATTTAAAGTTACCTTTCCTATAGAACAGGTATATACCTTGTTCTTTTATTAAGCAAACTAAATAGCCTTATGT
>NW_015666157.1:79765-106544 GCF_001515625.1 Sinocyclocheilus rhinocerous | reverse complement strand
TAACAGGCTGCTACTACTACTACTAAAATTATTAAAACCTTATTTTTAAGGAATAAGCATACAATATTTTTTCAATGTTTTAATTGTAATATTAAATGACCTTTACTTTCCAAAAAAATAACATTTGTTTAATTTTCATTACTTAAAAGATAATTAAATGAATTTTTTATGCCTTAAAACAAAATGTAAATACACAACAAAGAATTTCTGAGCAAAAAATCATAAGGCTATTGTAAGAATAAATGAAACTTGTTTTATGTTTTCAAATAATTAGACATGCTAAAACAGATTTTGGTTACAATAAAACATAAGGTTGGAAAAATAAAACATTTCATAGGGCCCTAAACATGTAACATGTAATTCTTTAATCATGATACATTTACTTAAGTAAAATAACATAAAATAATAAGTCTTGTTTTATAAGAAATTGATCAAAATTAAATGAATTTGATTAAAACAAGAACACATTTCTGCCAGTGAACTCAGAAAAATATTTCATACTCTCTTAACAGATGTTTGTAGGGCTGTGACAGTCGCTGTGACAACCGCGTCACCGCGTGTCTACTGCCACCGGCGGTAGTGCACGTGACGTCACGCACTCTATAACAAGCATAATACGAAGTTTTGTATACAAGTGTAATAACAGTAGCGGAACAGTGAACCGTGTCTACACTGGACGCGTCGCACAGCCTCGTCGCAACAGGTTGAGTCTGTCTAGTGTTTACACAGGACATTTGAACTCTGTGTCAGTACCTCATAAATAGAACGAGGCAGTTTACTGTCGGGGATTTGTCATGTCGTGTCGTGCAGCATCCAATGTAGCATCAAGCTGCGTATTCACTGACTGAAGTGCTAAAATAAACACGAGCTGACGAGTTAAATCGGGTGTGTTAGATGAGTGAGACAGTGCTGGGCTGCTCCAGGACAGTTTTGAAAACCATTTCAGAGACATGTTCTTAAATGTAAATATATATAATATTAGTTATATATAGGGATGTAACGAAAAGCCACGAGCCGGTTGAAAATTGATTCAAATATGTGACGATTCAAATCGGTTGAGATGCTAAACAAATCGCGATTCATTTAGGGGTAGGAGTTTATATGAATGTATGTCTGAGGGGAACTTACTGTCTTTAGAAAAGTTTAGATGGTATTTTTTTCTTTTTTTTCAAAACTGAAGTCAAATCATTCTGTTTTTGCTTCAAATTTCGAAATTATACAACCTAATTTAGATTAAAAACTGTTCATGTTTCATGTATGCAGCATTTTTGCTTGGATCATGATTAAAATGCAGTGGTTGCCTCTCATTTTAAATGGAAAGAGCACAGATAAAGCCTTATTTTGTTTGTATGAAGATATTTTTTTTATTTGTGTTACTTATTTGATTTGGGGCTTGTTTTAAATTTTCAATTTAGTTTTGCTATACAATCGTGAATCGAATCGTGAGTTGAGTGAATCATTACATCCCTAGTTATATATATATATAACGGTAGTTGGTCCATTACCACCGCGGTGGTAAAAATATGCCACCGTCACAGCCCTAGATGTTTGTTCTTGTTTTAAGCATAAACTCACTTACATTTTGGTCAATTTCTTTATATGTTCCATTTTCATCTCAAGTAAATATGTCTCGATTAAAAGAGGTTTAGATATTTGTACTGGAAAACAAAACAAAAAAATACTGAGGAAGATATTCATTTATTTTTGAGTTTAAGACTTTCTGCTAAGATTAAGGCATTAATTTGTAGAAGTGCGAATAAACCATGCTTACTGTCTATAAATAATATTAGCTGCCACACCAACGTAAAGAATAATTTGTGTGCTTCGTCCTGGTCTTACCTTATTGACACTGTCACTCACCTGTTTCTCAAATCCCAAGATAAATTTTTGGTAACTCACGGAGACAAAGAGTTTTTACAAACGCTTTGCTGGCTAGTGGCTACAACATTCCAGCATAACACAACTAGTGGTGCTGTAATGGGACTAAACAGCGGAGATTATCTGAGCAGTCCAGAGTCAGTCAGCTCTGCCTGCTTACTGACTGCTTAATGCCCCAGGGAGAACAGTCAGCTCCTTGTGTTTCACTGTGATTTCTTTATCGACCCTGCAACCACAAACACCACAGATGCACACTACTGGCATATCAAGATTCACATCTACAGTATATGTCTTTTAAAACATTAACAAACACAAACAGTTATGACTCACCACAGGTACATGCAAAGTGTTTCAATAATTGTAACTGAAAGTAACTGTAAGAATCAATATATCATCGGTGAGGACAATCATGCTGAACCGAAAGATCATCTCCCAGGCAGTAAGGACACATAGAGGAGACACCTGCATCATGTGCATAAACATGCACTCACAAGTCATTAATGCAAATGCATACTGCTTACTCTGACTCAAACACCAAGGTTCAACAGTAAGAAGAGTGGTTCAGGCCTTCCCTTGGTTGATCGAGTCATCAATTCATACATGTTTTTGCATTCAAAAACAGCTAGATGCACAGAACAGCATGAAATAGAATATAACATGAAGCTTGTCTGTAAAATTTCAGCATGTGATGTCAGTAAATTAAGCATTTACCAAAATTTGAGATTTGCATACTTAATTTTTGTGAAACAGTATTACACTACTAAATTTTCCGGAAAATAAGTTGCACTGGGTCAAAACTGCATTGTTGCCAGAAAAAACAAACAAACAATAAGTTGCATTGGTGTATATAAGTCACATTCAGAAATCATCTAAAATACAAGCATTTATAAACATTATAGAAACTATAAATGTATATTACTCCCCTCACTCCACAACAAATCCTTCAAATTTAATGGTATTCAGAACAGAATAGGAATAAAAAAATATAAGTATAAAACAAAAATAAATTAAAGTGGTATTCTTTATTAACTATACTAACTCATTATTAATGCCAAGCCTTAACAAATTTATTTAAAGTGAAGCTGAATCTATCGAATGTGCAAGATGTGCCATACAAATAAATTTGGGTCTGCATAACATGCAGTGCTGCATAACATGCATAATATGCAAGTGTGCTTTGTGCATGTTTTATGTGCTTAACATTAATTATATTATGAACATCATATAAGTTCCAGCATGTTGTAGATGATAAAAAATGTGACATATTCTGGAAAATACAGTATTTGTTCATATAACAAACTATATATCTAGAGATACAAATTTTGTAGTACTTTTTTTAAATATAAAACACACTGCTGCTAAATCAATTACAAAACAATTGTTATAGCAATGGCTTTGCATGTCAACCTATATTATAGTGCAAGGCTGTTTGAGAATGTGACAGAAGGGGAAAAAGGGGTGGAGAGAAAAAGAGAGAGATAGAGAAGCAAATGGAGAGGACTCTCTTTCTTATAGCCCTGAGGTCAATAAATCATTAGCCAGGTGTCTGTCTTGGCAGCTCACAGGTAAAGTCTTAATGGTAGCAGATCAGGAGCAGGTAAACATACAAGTGTAATTACTAGATTCACATCAGTGCACTCTTTAAGCTGATGAGGTGGACCTAACCTAATGGTTATGGATCTGTGCTGCTTACCACTAAGTAAAAAGAAAAGGGGTTAATAAGATAACAGTTCTGCTCTTCAATAATCACTGTACCCTCAATCAAGACATTGCACAAAACACACTACCCCTAAATATACAGTAGTCTGCTTAAACAAGGCTGTTTTCTACAAGATTCACATTACTCTGCAAATCTGAGCCAAGGTTATTTAAAAGAAAGGACATCTGAAACGTGTCTTTACCACCAAATGCTCATACTTCCTTATGACTCAAGTTTTAGGCCATGCATTTACTTCTCTTATGGCATGCTTCATATTTATGCCAATTGAGGCAAAAATGGAAAAGGTGAATCATACAAAACTATAAATGACTAAATTCACTGGAATCCAACTAGAGAGTGTCGACCACTGACAGTTGGAAATAAGGAGAACAACAGAACCGAGCGAGAGAGAGAGAAAGAACGAGCGCATTCCTTGGGTTATAATCATCAAGGGTTCAAAGTTCAGTAATTCTGACACTGAAATGAGTTTAGGACTGCTGCAGCATTTTCTGAAGGGAAATAAACCTGAACACAACGGCTCAAAATGACTCCAGCAATTGTGTGTATGTGTCTGTGCAGAGGGGGTGAAGACAGAAAGACAGACGAAGAGAGTCTGAAGTACATCTTCACTAGAGCACAAAAGCTTATATGGTTTTATGGCACAGAAATGTTGCTCTAGTAGCTGATATTATATAGACTTTATGGAGCAAAAGTATGATTGAATCAGAGTTACTGCAGACAACTAAAACAATAAAAAAATGGGACGTGAAATAAAATATTTTAAAAACTTAAACATATTATACTCAGCTAGCTGCCAAGGCAGAAATTTTCATTTAGTTTGAGATAAAAATTTATAAAAACTATATGGATATACAAAAAAAGACAAAAACACACAACAAAATTACTACATATTTAACTAAAAATTGCATGAAACAGAAAACATGAAAAAATTAAAATATTAATGAAAAACTATAATAATATCTCAATTATACTAAAATAACACTGGTCTTAATCATTATAGACATCAGCTTTTCCAAGTAAAAATGTTTGCAAAAATGGGTTTTACACAGAATTTGTAACAATAAGATGAAGGATGAGAATCATCAATACTGTTTTAGATAAAAGTAATCAATAATTAGTAGCTGAGAGGAATCCCAGCACCTACACCTGAAATAATGAAATACTAAGATAAAACCTGTTAAACATTGAATAATACACTATCAACAGAAATAAGGCTGAGAACCTACTAGACTAGAGCATCACTACTTTTCTGCAGACCCCTCAAAAACTCAATTTCCACTCATAACTCTGCCATAATATCCTATTATAAATACACCGCATATATTCAATCCAGGAACCAGGAATACTGTCAACTCTCACATTTATTGATAAATACAGTGACTTCATGTATAGTCTTCATAAAAATCTCAACAGGCTTTTATATGAATGACACATTCCAACTCAAAGGAGCAGCTTCCATTGCTGCCACCCAGTGCATAATCATAATCATATTCATGAGAGATTGTTTTCAACCACACATCACATCTGAGTGAATAAACGATCATAATCAGACTTAAGGTTTGACCCATTTAAAAAAAGTTTAGTTACAAAGGATAGACCACATGATTATATATGATTTGGACTGAAATAATGCACCATAATTCTCACCTGCCCCACAGCCAAGTGTTGAGTAACTTAACGTACTCAGGATACACAACAACATAACAGTCATTTTGAAGCCTGGGGTTCATCACTTATGACAACAAACATTTTAGAGGTTAAAACTGGAACCACCACACCATTAACCATAATCATGCAGGTCAAAAGGCACTCATAACAGCACTGTAAAAAAACACAACAAAATCGCTTTAATGGTTCATTCCAAGAAGCTGACCTACAAATACCTAAACAGCTGTCAATTACATAGTTATTCAAGTTTATGCCAATGCAGCTCTGTCTTTCTCACTTTCAGTACGAGTACGTTAGTTATGTGTCACGCTACACATTCCAACGCAGTGATGTGTCGTTTTAAACACATATCGTTAAACTAACGTACAAACCGAGCGGTTAAAAACCGTTATTCTGTGTGGTTATGTCAAGTGGATAAAACAAATCAAACCTAATTCTTGACGCTTTCAACATTAGCATGGTTCATAGAGTATAACTTACGCATATTTTCTTCCACTGCCAGTGATATTTTTCTCGTCTCATCTGTGTGGAGTTTCACCGTTAACCGCACAGTGAGCTCGCAACGGGTCAGATCAGATTTAACGCTGTCCGTTGAGCTCGCGAGCCGAGCGGGAAATTAACGGTGACGAGACCACACAGCGCGATTCGACCGTTAAAACCTGAGCAAAAAAATACTCACGCAAGCGAGTGCTGTTTTCCGCTTCGTCCTCCGCCGTAACCTGTCTATCCTCAAACAGCGAATCTCAGATTTGTCAACCTCTCCCTTCGTCCCGCAGCCATCTTTCTCCTCAGATTCCACGGACACACCCACGCGCACGGGACGCTGTGACGTCACGCCGGAGGGTGGCAACCATGCCGAGAAGTCTGTTGTTTTGCTCGGAGCGCCACCGCCGGGGAAATTGTAGAATTGATGAAGTGGCGTATGAATGTTTATTAGATTGCGATGACGTTGCGTTGGTTTGTAACCTTTAAGGGGCGACCAGACACGGTGCGTAATTAATATTCATGAGTTGGCCACATGATGGGTAAAATGCGTCCACCGCTGCACAGAACAAAAAAAAACTGTGGTTTAAATGCTGCCACCAAGTGGTAATATGATGTTTTTTCCTGCCTGATACAGTTAAAATCATAAAACAAAGATTTCATTTTCAAAATACATTGATAATAAAGTACATACTATGCTTACTATTATACTGCACATATTATAGTATTCAAACATAATAGAGCTATTTTTTGAGTTTGTAAGCCAACTGATTCAGGTTTTAGACACTTGATGGATCATTAAAACTATTTTCCATTTCAGTTACCTTTGCTCAGCTACCCCACAGAGTTTGCAGAAATCTGATTGGTTCACACAGATTGCTGAGCCAGGAGGAAACTGCTTACCTGTTCCCCTAGAGAAATGGTGTCATGGCAATAAGCATCACATAGTACCTGTGTTATATGGGTGGGGCTGCTTGTTGTTATGATGACACAGCTAAGTGGTCAAACAATGGTTGCGTTTTCTTCATCTGTCTTGTAATGTTGTTATAAACTTACTTAGCTTCGTATTTTCTTTGTAAATACTAAATATGAACACAAATCGCTGGGCAAGGCTTTTCACATGGCAACGCATGAACAAGAATGGTGAAGAGGAAGAGAATAAGGAACAAGAACCAAAAGAGAAGAAGAAAGAAGAGACTACAAAATTAAAGTGAGTTTTAGTTCAAATGTTTAGTTGTCAAATTTGTTACTGTAACATTATAATGTAAAAATTCTATGAAGTTTAAGTTTGACAACAATGCTCCAAATACACACACATACACACAAATACAGTTCTTTGCCATTTTAAGGGGTTTGGATAAAAAGGTACACTATACAAAAACACTAACACAAAATGTTGTAATCTTTCAGCTGGAAGGAATGGATAACTGATCCATCTGAAGAGTTTTATTATACATGGTTACAAATTATGATACTCCCTATCTGCTACAATTGGGTCATCATAATATTCAGGTAAAACACTGAGGTTTTACTGATTGGTGTTGAACTACATATGTAGGCCTATATGTTTTAATAAATCACTTTTATTTATTTTTTTTACAGCATTTTAGAACAATTTTGTAACTGAAATGAGAACATTAACAAAGACACTAACATTTTAGTTCTTAAAATTATATCAAATGTCCAGATATAGGCCTATTTTGGATTTCAAGTCCTAACAGTTCATTTGCTACAGTAAGTCACTACAGGTAGACCTTCACATGAGAACTTGTTCAAATATCTGTGTATTGTTCAAAGGACATGCTTCTATGCAATTGAGGAGAAGTTTGTGGCAACATGGCTCACCTTGGATTATATCTGTGATTTGTTCTATGTGCTTGACACAGTTATTGGGTTTCGCACAGGTAAGTGTGCATCTTGTTGCTTTATTTGTTTGTTTAGCCTTCCTATTAGTCTGAATGTACTTATTTAATTTTCAACTTTGCTTCAAATATAGAATGACTTCACTTTTTTTGTCACTGTACAAATGAAAAGGAACTTGAGGCACCATTTGTGATTCCTCAGTTCGCCACTGGAAAACCTCAAGACATAATTTCATAAAAGGTTTTTCTATTTTACAGGTTTTCTGGAGCAGGGTATCCTGGTGCGAGACTTGTCCCTTTTAAAAAAGCGTTACATGCGCTCCTCTCGCTTCAAGTGGGACATTGCCTCCCTGTTGCCCACTGATCTACTCTACCTGAAACTGGGGATCCACACACCTCTAGTTCGGGTCAACCGCTTCCTGCGAACGGGCCGTATGAACGAGGCCCTGGACCGTATGGAAACGCGCACATCCTATCCAAACACCTTTCGCGTCGCCAAACTCATGCTGTATATTTTCGTGCTCATCCACTGGAACGCTTGCGTCTACTTCTCTCTGTCTAATTACATAGGCTTCGGTGCGGATCCCTGGGTCTATCCCAACATCTCCGACCCGGACTTTGCTACCACGAGACGCCAGTACTTCTACTGCTTCTGGTTTTCCACTCTCATCCTCACCACAGTGGGTGACACTCCGCCGCCCGAACGCGAAGAAGAGTATCTGTTTTTGGTCGCAGACATGTTGATCGCCGTGCTGGTATTTGCTTCTGTCGTGGGGAGCATGGGGGACGTGATCTCAAGCTTGCGTGATCGTGACAACGTGTTTTTTCCCAATCACGAGCTGGTGAAGGGTTACCTGCGTAGCCGGCGCATCAGCAAAGAACTGCAGAAACGCGTCAACGACTGGTACCAGCATCTCCACATCAACAAGTGGGTCTTTCCGTTATAGTGTGTGTGTGAACGTGATTTCACCAAGTAACATGTTCCTGGAACAACATCCCAATCAACCAATCAGAATTGAGAGATAATTTACAGGAAATGTCTGTTTTAGGCTTACAACAAGGGTTAGGTGCTTCTGAACTCTTATTCAGTTATCATTTCCCTCTGATTTGTGGGATAAATTATGGGTAGGGTTAGGTTTAGATGTAGGGATATGGTTAGGTCTATGTTTTTGGACAGTAATGTTGTTCCAGGAACATGTCTGACTTGGCAAAATCACAAACGGCAGAATTTAAAGACACTTAAGCAACATCTACCGTATCTACCGTAGTGATAAATAAATATACTAAAATGTATTTGAAATACATTTATTTCATGCTAAGTATAGGCCTACTACATATACATTTACATATGTATGTGCTTAATAAAAATAGGCTACTCTGCAATTGTAGGCTACTTGTGGTAGGCCTATACTAAACTGGTATACAAGGGTGTTTTGGTCCTTTTCAGGGGTCTGAGCGCGGTTCGCGTGATTTTTGGCCCATATGTGAACACTCCAAACAATCTCAGACCCCTCTAAGCGAACCGAACCGAGACCATCTCGGGAGGTGGTCTGAGTACGGTTCGCTTTCAGCCAAAGGCTCGGTTCGCTAAAAACGTGCATTGTGAACACAAATCGGCCCGGGCTCACTTGATTTTTCCATTTGAGAATTCCAATGTAGTTTGGCCATCAGATGTTTCCGTACAAATCAGCTGTTCATAGTGGCTGCTTCTTCTGGCAGATCTCTACAAATTGTTCGCTCACAACGTACAATCGTTTATTTTAATTTCAACCGCTTCCAAACTGTGTAAGAGTGATACGGCTGTGCGCCTTGCATTTCATTACACCAAATACACCAAATAATGTTCTTTTTAGCAGCATCATATGACCCCTTTAAACTTTTTGATATAGGCCTAGGCTACGAGCGCGCACATCCCAGCAGGGGCTAAACTATAGCCTACTCTCTTTAGCGTTTATTGTTTCAACTGTCAAAAACACCCATGGTTCACATAAACACAGTTGGTTTTGTCTCAGTCGAATGTAAACATCTGGGAAAGAAATCGCATGTAACTTATCTGTGCAGTATGCTAGTACAGCAGCCTAATATGAGAATCAGTAGAATATAGCCTATTACTCATACGATTAATAGGCTAATATGCATTTAAATTTTTTTTCATCTGATTAGTAGCCTACATTTCTTACTGAAATGCTGTATTTAAGGATACCTGTACTGTACTTGAAAAATGTAAAGCAGTTTATTATATTTTATTTTATTTTATTTGTCCAATTTAATTTTTTTTCTATCTCAATGTCAGCATGCCTTTTCCGCTGGTCCTTAAAAAGTCTTAAATTTAATTGTATCAAATTTAAGGCCATAAAAAGTACAATGGGGACGGAAAGACAATTGCCATATAGCTTAATGTGATGATTAAAATGAAAAAGGCTATGATTTCATTAGATAAATATGAGCGCTGCAGTTTCAAAGTTTATCTTTATGCAGTTCTGAAAGCACCACCTGCTGGCAGAGAATGAATTTGCATTTTTTAACAGCCCTTCTGCTGGTTTAAAATAATAATTGATATTAAACCAGCCATTAAACCATTAATATAATAATTGATACATTTGATTTTTGACTCTTTTCTTAAAAATGGTTTGCATTTAAGGATACCTGTACTGTACCTGAAAAATTTAAAGCAGTTTATTATATTTTATTTTATTTTATTTGTCCAATTTAATTTTTTTTCTATCTCAATGTCAGCATGCCTTTTCCGCTGGTCCTTAAAAAGTCTTAAATTTAATTGTATCAAATTTAAGGCCATAAAAAGTACAAGGGGGACGGAAAGACAATTGTCATATAGCTTAATGCAATGATTTAAATTAAAAAGGCATGATTTCATTGGATAAATATGAGCGCTGCACCTTTCAAAGTATATCTTTATGCAGTTCTGAAAGCGCCACATGCTGGCAGAGAATGAATTTGCATTTTTTTAACAGCCCTTCTGCTGGTTTAAAATAATTGATATTAAACCAGCCATTAAACCATTAATATAATAATTGATACATTTGATTTTTGACTCTTTTCTTAAAAATGGTTTGAAATTTGAAAGGCTGAAATTTGAATTTTTTAAAATATTTTTTGTGAAAACCTGTATCTGAACTGTAAATCATGCTTTTTACAGTCATTTTAAAACATTGCCCCACCCCACTCATATGGCATAAATTTTATCTGTGCAGTGCAGGTCTTAAAAAATCTTAAATTTGAGCTTAAAAAGCTATAAACTAAACATGATTACATAGACAAGGAAAACTATTCAAAATAAATATTACAAAGGTGTACGAAACTTATATTTTTGTGCAAAAGATAAAAAATATTCCAGTTTCGGAGGCCATAATGTCAGCCATCAAACACTTAACTGGACTAGATCCAAAAAGCAACAGTCTGAACACAAAGAGGTCTGAGACACCATAACTGCTTAAGTGGACCAAAAAGGATCTGAGTCCTCTTTCAGGAACTGTGATAGTGTGAACACAAAGAAAACTGGGTCCTTTTTCACTTGGTCCACCTCTTGGTCCACTTAAAGGGGTCTGGGTTCGGTTCTTTTAAAGAGGACTCAAGTGTGAAAACACCGTCTGCTAAATTGGAACAACTAATTTTGTACTTAATGCACTTTATTTGTGCAGAAGTAGTGCTGAAGTTCAACTAAAGTTATACTGAAGTATATTTGATTTTGCTAAAGTGGAACTATTCCAAGTATAGTACACTTTAAATATCTTGCATTTAAAGACTGATATATTATTCAAAGATCATACAGTCCTCATCAATGGTCACATAAAACACATTTTAGGCGTAATATTAAGAAATGTGCATTGTACACAAATAGTACTCCAAATAAAGATTAATTATAATTTTTATATCAGTAAGCCTCAAGCGATGCCAGTAAATATGTTAATAGATTTGAACTATTCCTAGTACGAAATAAATGTATTTTAAATATATTACTTTTTTTAGGTTACACTACCTTTCAAAAATTTTGTGTCGGTAAGATGTTTTTAAGAAATTAATACTTTTATTCAGCAAGATGCATTAAATTGACCAAAAGTCACAGTAAATACTATTGTTACAAAAATTCAAATAAATGCTCTTTAAAAATTAAATTATGAAAGAGACTTCAATTCAAAATATTATTTTAAATAATAATAATTCACAATGTTAACTTTTTACTGTATTTTTGATCAAATAAATGCAATTGGTGAGACTTCTTCCAAAAACATTACAAGTCTTATCAACCCAAAACTTTTGAAAAGCAGTGTAAATGTAAAAGATTGCTAAACTGCAAAAGAAAACAAAATATTACATCAAATGGCAACTGAAAAAAAAAAAACAATGCTAGCTTTTCTATGAACTAGTTTTAGCCATTTTCTTTTGTAATATGAGATTAAATCCATTAAAGCTGTTCCTCTCTCATTAATATCATCTAAATGTTTGTTCCATCCAAATCTTCTCATGTGTCTGGAACAGAAAGATCACACGGGAGAATGAGATTCTTCAGCATCTTCCAATCACACTTCAGACAGCAATTGCCGTGAGTGTGCATCTGCCCACTCTGTCCAAAGTCACCATCTTTCAGAACTGTGAGAACAGTCTGTTGGAGCAGCTGGTACTTAAACTCACCCCACAGGTTAGAAAACAGGTGGCACACCTGGACAGGATTAAGTCTAACACTAGAGCCAGTTGAACTGAGACTTGCATATACTTTACCTCAGCAATGTTATGTTTATACTGTTGTCATTATTGGACGGTATCATTTGTTAGTAAATCTTCCAAAACATGCACTAATCATCATTGCTATCCTCTTTAGGTGTATAGCCCAGGAGAGTATGTATGCAAGAAGGGAGATGTAGGTCATGAGATGTACATCATTAAAGAGGGGAAGCTGGCAGTGGTTGCAGATGATGGAGTCACTCAGTTTGCTGTTCTGGGGGAAGGAAACTTCTTTGGAGAAATCAGTATCTTGAATATCAAAGGTAGGAAATGATAAAGATGAGTAAAGTATTCAATACGTAAGGGATAATGTACATCCAGCCGGTTGTTATCTCAGAATAACCCCCGACACGAAGCAGAGGGGTCTTGTATCAGCCTGAAGGGGTTTATTCTGAGATAACAATCGGCTGGATGTACATGATCCCGCTTATTACACGGCTAAAAAGATTTGTTTTCACCATATATGTTGAAATTAATGCTGAAGTCTTCCATTGTAACACGCGGTGGTTAAGTGTTTTCAGTCACAAGACGGCGCCAGACAGTCAACGATAGCGGAGTGACTCGTTAAGCATATAAGTAGTACCGGTCAAGATAACTCGTAGTACCCGGATGAGCGGTGTGTTATTCAATTTGACTGTTGTTATCTGGGAATAACATGCCGCTGGATGGCGCGATTGACCAATCAGAATCAAGTATTCCACAGAGCTGTGTAATAAATTTAGTAATCACATTCCTTATATTCGATAACAACATATAGTATATCCATCATCATGGTGATGGCTAAAGTTTTTATAATTTCCTTCCACAACAACAACTAAAATGATTTTTATTATTTTGTAAATATGAAAATTGTTCTCAAGAGTTTCCTTTAAGGGCTTAGAAATAATAAATTCCCTTCTTCCCTTCCCTTCATCCCTTCTTCTCTATGCATGCGAAGAGATTACAGTTTCTCTACAATGTTTAAATAAAATAAATACCTTTTTTATAATGTTTTTTTTAATAATTAATTTTTTTTGCAGTTGCAACCTTATTGTTTTCTTTCTTCCATGAAAATGTCATGGAAAGAATGTGGACAGTAATTTATACAGAAAAAAATAATCCATACTATAAAACTACTATTTGTTTTTCACTAAAAATCTTCCATCATTTGTGGTCGTGTTATGCAATATCATTTTGCTACAGAGAACTTTGCGTGGATGGACTACATTAATGGCATTTTTTTTTGGAGTTCAGCAATAAAAACACCATCTGCTTTTGTTGTATAAAAACATATTTAGCTGTATTTAGCTGTAAACATAATGAATCACCATATATAACACAAATTCATCACAATTCTCATTAATGCACAGGTAACAAATCTGGAAATAGACGAACAGCCAACATTCGCAGCATTGGTTACTCAGATCTCTTCAGCCTATCGAAAGAGGACCTGACTGAAACACTTCTTGAGTACCCTGCAGCCAAACGCCTGTTGGAGGAGAAGGGTCGTCAGATCCTGACAAAAATGGGGATGCTGGAAGAGACAGACGAAGGGGAGGGAGAAGTGGAGAAAACGGAGGACAAGGTGAAGCGCTTAGAGGCCAGCCTAGAGGCCCTGCAGACCAAACTGGCTCGGCTGATAGCTGAACTGGAGTCTAGTGCCCGAAAAATGATGCAAAGAGTGGAACAACTGGAACTGCAGACCGAAGGATGGGAGGGCATTGTGGCCGAGGGTGCACAGGGAGAAATAGAAGAGCGGGAAAAAGTAAAAGAGAGGGAGATTGGGGATGGGGAAGGGGAAGGGAAAGGGGAAGGGAAAGGGGAAGGGGAGAAGGAAGATGAAGAGGAGCCAGTAGTGGAAGGAGAGAGAGGAGAGGGTGATGGAGGAGAGGAAAGCCTGGGAGAAAAGGAGAAGAATGTAGGAGGGAATGAGAAAAGTAAAAAGGAGAAAGAAGAGACAGAGGAAGAGCAAACAAAGACAGAAACACAGGATCAGAAAAGAGATGAAATGTAAGTAGAGAATATTTGAAAAATATTCAAATATATGTAAAATATACCGTTTAAATGTTTGGGGTATATTTATAAATCATGGACGCATTAAAATTATCAAAAGTGCCAGTAAAGCCATTTAGAATGTTACAAAAGATTTCTATTTCGAATAAATAATTCTGCTAAAAAAATCCACTTTGCCATCACAGGAATAAATTAGCCTACATTTGAAAATATATTACAACAGTTATTTTGAACTGTAATAATATTGCACAATATTACTTTATATTTGATCAAATAAATGCAGCCTTGATGAGCAGAAGAGACTTCTTTCAAAAATATTTAAAAACACGTTTGAACAGTATAGTGTATATCAGTGTACCATACTATGAATATAATAAAATTGTGTCATATAGATACAAAAGACAATCTGTACTGTTATGGATGCAGTTTTATGAGATACATTAAAGGAAAGTCAATTACACTTTGAGAGCATTGTTTTTTATTTAACAAAAAGAAAATATTAATAGTTTTATATATTGAAATGTAATGTAATCACATTAAACCACTGTTAGCGTTGCTTAGTTGCTGATGTGAAACTCTATCGAGACGCTAGGTGGCAGCACATACTCCACTTTCACAGTGAAGTGAAGTGAAGTGAAGTGACATGTGGCCAAGTATGGTGACCCATACTCGGAATTAGTGCTCTGCATTTATCCCTGCATTTATTTATAAAGTGCACACACACACCGTGAACACACACCCGGAGCAGTGGGCAGCCATTTTTTGCTGCGGCAGCAAAAAATAGTTAGAATGGTTAAAATGGTTTAAAAAAATGGTTAAAATTGTTTAAAAATTTGGATAGATTGGGGAGCAGTTGGGGGTTCGGTGCCTTGCTCAAGGGCACCTCAGTCGTGGTATTGAAGGTGGGAGAGAAGAGAGCGCTGTACATTCACTCCCCCCACCTACAATACGAGACTCAAACCCGTTGCGAGTCCGACTCTCTAACCATTAGGCCACGACTTCCCTTAAACACGTTAAACAGTTACCAGAGGACGTCAGTTTGGAGGTAAATGTGTAATACAGCTGTGCTATTAAGATTTATTATAGGTTGTTTTTCTTCATTAAAACACAACTCCACAGAGGAACAAAAGAGAGAACTTCAACAACTGTATAGACCAATTATCGGTTTGTAAACATTCAGGATGCGCGCGCATCATGGTTGCAGAAAACCCAGGAGAGATAGCCTTTACGGCTAGAGAATTTCACGGATACGGTACAAAATAGTTAGGTTTAAAAAGATTATAAATTATATTGATTCGATGTCATTTTCAAAATGTTCTACGCATATTACAAGAGCTTGTCACCCAGCGATAAGCACTGTTATTCAACGAAATTGACGTTAGAGTGTGCGATAGTCTTACAGATCCGAAACAGGGGAGTAGAGTAATCATAGCAGTTTTCATCCATAGTATGTCCATTTAAACGTCTGCGTTTAGCTTCAAATGACGACAGTATTCTATAAAAATTATTTGCATTCCGATCTTGACATCAAAAGGCACAAAAATATTTTTTTCTTTTATTCCATGGATTTTACCCATTTACCTCCACTTGTTCCCAGTGTTTTTCTGCAACCACTATGCGCGCGCAGCTGCAAGTGACGTAACTGTGACGTCTACTCTAAATTGGTCTATAGTCCACCCAAAGAGTCCTGTGGCCCAACTTAATGTTAGAGCTGTTGCCAGGCTTGGTTTTCATGGTGTGAAATTTCCTACCATGCAGAGTTCATTATTTGTTAGTCTCCTTACCACATTCTTGTGTTTTGGTAAAGAAAATTACAAGAATGTAGGAAGTCTGGATTCTGTGGATTCAGTGCTGTTTATCTTTGCTCAGTGTGCTTCTGCGACTGCAAACTCCATTGGAACAGGAAAGCTGCTGTCAGCAATTAATATACTGCAGTGCAGTTTATAATCATCTCGCCGTTCTTAATTGAGTAAGTCTGGTAATGTTCTTCTTCAATTAAGCAACAAATCAAGAATACTAATTCACAGTGGCTCAACCAAATTATTATGCATGCCTAAATATATTATCCTTTTAAATTGTTAGTATTGACATGACTTTGAACTTGGTTCATTGGTGCCGTGAATTGCCGAAGCGAAAGCCCACTCTCCCACTCCTGCTTTGGAGTCTGACACTCTGATGAAATCCTCAGAGAGTAAGTGTGTTTGTTTTGAACACATCTCAGAGCATGTGCATGTCTTATCTTGC
Organism: Sinocyclocheilus rhinocerous; assembly: GCF_001515625.1. Lineage (NCBI taxonomy): Eukaryota > Metazoa > Chordata > Actinopteri > Cypriniformes > Cyprinidae > Sinocyclocheilus > Sinocyclocheilus rhinocerous. The sequence continues at coordinate 89,957 of NW_015666157.1, read as the reverse complement.
TTAATAACAATTCAAGTGATATCAAACACAGAAACAGCGTCTTCTTCTCTCTGTTTGTCTCTCTGTGTGGTGGTGGTGTATCAGGGCCTGTCTCAACACTCCTGCACTGGGTCCTGCTGTGGTAGCAAATTACTGAGCCTACCACTGGGTGTATAGTGTTACCCACTAGTGGGGATCGCCGTTGTCCTCAGGTTTGTCTCGAATGCAAAAAAGCAAAATAAGAGGCTTTATTTCTCATGTAACTGAAAAACAGCTAAATAAATAATTGAAATAAAGTGATTAACAGAAAACGTATAATAACTATCTGCTTTATGTTTAACGTAAGAAGGGACGCAACCATTCGTAACTTGAATGTGAAAGGCTTCCGGTTTCATTTGCTTCCAGTTATTTTACCTGTTAAGATTCTTTGTATTGCAAACTGATATGTTATCATGTGAATTTTATTCATCACAACCATAAACACACTGGTTTTCAAATAGCTTTACAGTTTACTGCACTAATTCTTCTAGTTCGGCCTATAGTGGCTAATAAATCAGAAGTTTTGCACATTCAAAAAAATAAAAATAAAAAGCTTAGGCCTACTTCCACATTCCAAAATAAGGTGGAATATGTTAGAATGCATTCTTACTATTCCTTATATAATGAATGACTTTTGAACAACAACAACATTTATAATATAACACAAAAAATCGATTTGTACTTCTTCCCGCACCAAAGAGAAAAAAATTACATATTCAAATGAGATAAATTCAATATATTCATACATCTCAGTGAGATTTCGCAGGTGTTTGAGATACTAGCGTAAATGTTGCCGTTATTGCAGTAGATGCCCAGATGTTCACTGCCAAAGGAGGCTTGATATCCAATAAAACTACAATTACAACAGGAGACGCAAAACCATGGAAAAGAATGTCAAGCAAGAAAAATTTCCCAACCTGTCCATAGAATAGAAATAATAGATAGCGTCATATCATGTTGTGTCTTTAGTTTTGGCTGATGGTATGCACTCCAGGTGTTCGTTTTACTCTCTGAAAGCGACTGACCACTCGCTTTAGCCATATGATTCATTTTGCGGCCGTCAATCACAATCTGTCATGGATTATGTCAATTTAAAGCGCGTAATTCTACATCAACAACCCGAAAAACAAAGCGGCCCTGCGCAACACAGACTAGAGCAGATGGCGCGTAATTGCCTTGAGGTGGAAACTGGGCGTCCATTTTACAGGTCTCGTGGGACTCGGTCGCAGTTCTCCTGTGAAAATACAGGTGCGTTTGTTTTTGTTTATATTTCTCTCTAACCAAAGTATTGCCATAATCATTGGAGAACTGTCAGTTTAGAGTGTCCTAATTCACAGCGAGGGACATCAATTCAAGTGCCACTTATACCTGGGACGGTTAACACCTCTTCATAAACACCTCTCTGTGATAGATGCATCATTTGCTCCTCAGATTGGAGCAGGAGATCTCTATAAATAGCCAATTGCAAGTTGTGATCATAACAGCAGCCAGAGCCACAATGGAGCAGGTGTGCAAATTCTTCAAAATGAATTTTACGCAGCATACACACAGCTTTGGAGGTGTAATATGTTCTATAATTTCATTTATATATGTGCAGTTCTGAACTGATTGGCAAGTTTGCGGATGTGCATCTGCTGCTAAGACAGATAGGAAGAAATAACTTTTCTGGACTTAGTCTCACTAAAGTACAGTTTTACCATATGATGGTGCACGAAGGTTCTCATATCAGATGTTTGTCTGCTTGTTTACCCTTTTGTGGTGGATTGTGCATTTTGTTATGTATAACCGGTTCCACGGCATTTCCCAGTAATTAATTATCTAAGCAGGGACACGCAACTGACACTCAGGGGAGGATGACAGAAGCTTTTAAACAAATCCCTGCGCTTCTCTACTTGGCTGTCTGTCACCTTCAACACTCACGGACTGCATCTGTGCACCTTCCCAAATGCCAGAGTATGTGTCTTTCTGGCATTTCACAACCATACTGCTTCCAGATCCCTGGCACTCTTTCAAGGAGCATCCACACACACAGCCATTTGCAGTGACCAAACGGCCGGAAGTCATTCATTTTCAATGAAAGTTGGTGATTTATGGTGACATGATTGACAGCGACTGTTGGTGATATAATTTGAATTCTATTAAGGCAAGTCAGTCCACTCGGCAGTCATTTTGGCAACACACTCTGGCAGTTTTTTTCTTTCTGGGCAAGTGCAGCTCCTCTCTATGGAAGCATATTTCTAGCACATACGAAAACAAAATATGCGTTGGTAAATCACAATTATAACAGAAAGTTATAATTATGACATACTAAGTAAATCAAAAGATTAAAAGTAATAATTATGACATAAAAAGTCAATTATGACATCATAAGACATAAGTTGAAATACTGAGATAAAAAGTCATAATTATGACAAAATTAAGGTAAAAAAATACATAGTGTGACATAAAAGTCATAATTAAGACAAAGACAAGCTGAAACAGATAAAAAGCTATAATTATGACAAAATTCAGATAAAAATGAATCAGTGAAAATTGTGTGATTCAAAAGTGAATTATCTAAAAAAAAGTCATAACTAAAACAATTAAGTTGAAATTGAGATATCTATCACATAAGTAAAAACTGAGATGAAGTCAAATACTGTGTCAAAATGATGAGATAAAAAGTAATAAATATGACCTAAAAAGTCACAATTATGACATAAAAGTCAGTTATGACAAAGTTGAAATTATGTGATTAAAAAGCTAATTATTCTATAAAAAGACATACCGGTAATTACATAACATTCATAATCATGACAAAGTCATAGTTATGGCATAAATAATTTTTGCTTTTTTATGTCATAATTTCAACCTTTTAGGCCATAATCATGATTTACCAAAGCATGATTTTTTCTTCTTCTTCTTATTATTATTCTTTATTTTTATTGTATTGTATTTTATTTTATTTATTTATTGATTGTGTCAGAAATGGGCTTCAGTGTCGATCGCAGACATAATATAATTGATTAAATAAATAAAAAAATTGCTTCTAAAATCCCTTTAAAAATCCTAATTCCATTAAGCTACAGCACATGTTGAATCTACAGGGCTGGCTGTCCAAGCCTAGTGTGCTTTCCTCCCACTGAATATGCAGAAACCTGGCTCAGGTGGTCAATTTAAAGATGAATGGCTCAGAGATGCCGCAAGGAATGCACCGGAAATGGGATAGGGCATGAATTCCAAACAAGCTCTGTGGAGATTGGCGGTGCTGTATAATACCTTTCTCTTTTTTATCAAACTAATAAATTACAGCACATCTCTCTGATAACTAGGAAGAGAATGTGCTCGATTTAGACCCCAGATGTGACCCAGGGTTACCTGGCAACTGGACAAACTCAGGAAGAGGAAGAGGAAGAAGAAAAAAAATAAGACATTGAGATATCATTGGCTGGTTAAAGAAAAAAAGAAACAGAGTGGGTGAGAGAAAAGTAAGTACACAGAAATGACCTTTCCCTTTCACAACAACCTTCTCTTGCTGACATTTCTGTCCATAAAATGAGACAGATTTAAATATGTGTGTTGTTACATGTGCCGTTTTTACATAACAATATGGTTGTTGTGTTGTCTAACACTTTATTTCCAATGTCCACTGCAAATCATCCTATTCCTATCCTATTTTATTTCAATCATATCAGTACTTTAACATGTGCAAGTAAAAAGTTGTAATTTTTATATTCCTTTCCTCTTCCCCTGTTTCTCCCCTCTCAAAAATACATTACATTATTTAGTGCTGTTCATATCCACTGGTGCATGTTTTTATATATATGCACATGTTGTGGTACAACAAAGGAATAATAAAGAAAAAAATAAACTGACATATTAAATTATAAAATTGCATCTAATTGAATGGAATTGGCTAATTTATTTGATATCTGTCCAGTCATTTTTTTTAATGTATTTAATTGTTTATTTTAATTTTTAGCATTTATAAATATAGTTAACAATTGGGTTTTTTTTCTGAGGGAAAAAATAGGTATAAATGCAAGTGAGGGTGTTTTTCCAATTAACCAGCACTCATAATCTCAAGAGAGAGCCAATTAAGATTATGGACTTTGAGCAGTCATGTCCAGACATGCTGTATAGTCTGACTGTATCATAGGCACACATACACACTCACACAAAAAACACAGGCCCTGTTTTTTCTTTCATCTGGGAAATTCAGCATCTTAGACCCTGAGCGCCTGCAGGACATGACCCCTCTCTTTTTTCACTTTGTCTGTCTCTCTTACTCAGACTCCCATGGTACACTGCAGATTTCACTTTACATTCGGTGATGATCACCCAATTTACATCTTACCCCTGTCCCTTAGGCATCATTACCACGGCAACCTGTCCCCTCAGAAATAAAAAGAAAACAAGACTCATATATTTCCATCATAAATATATCAGTACTTTAACATGTGCAAGTAAAAAGTTGTAATTTTTATATTCCTTTCCTCTTCCCCTGTTTCTCCCCTCTCAAAAATACATTACATTATTTAGTGCTGTTCATATCCACTGGTGCATGTTTAGTTATGCCAGAAATTGCAGCTTCTTTGTTAGGTACACATGTTGCCTGCAGCCTCCGAGAATAGAAAAGCTCCCCAAACATGCAAGCTGAAGTCCACTGCTATTTTTTTTATATGATTATTTAATAATTTAATATTATTTAATACTATACAACTATTATTTATAAAAATACACACAACACACACTCACACAGTGTTTCAGTTATGGCACATCCCTTGAGGGTGTCTAAACTACAGGGAAATAGCCATGTAAAAGTAGAAAAGATACTCCAGGCCAGTGCAAAAACCAATCACGTGACAGCTGATCCATATTATATCGCAAAATAGGAGCAGCAGCACCCAATCAAAACACCCAGTCACCTGTATAAAAAAAGTGGACAGACAGTAAAATTGGGGTTGGGGGAGAGAAAGAGGAGAGAAAGGGGGGGAAGGGCCTTCATCATAGGGATTGCCACTCTTCATTAGAGGGATGATTATGGTCGTAGAGGAAAGGCCCAAGGGAAATAGTGTGATTTTTTTTTTAGGTGAAAGAGGCAAATGAACTGAATGAGAAAGAGAAAGAAAGAAAGAAAGATCGATAGGAGATAGATAGATAGATAGATAGATAGATAGTCACACTGGCAGCTGCTATTACAGCTCTCCTCAGGCAAGGCACCAGTTCCTCATATCCATGTGTCCACTCCACTCCCATCATCCACAAACACACACGGCCGCACAGACATGACAGAGACGAGACATGATGTGAATGCAGAGAGAAAACGAACAGAGTCTCATGGACAAAGAAGATGAGGTCGAGTCCACATCAAACACTCAACAATAACACAGGAATTGAGGCACAGACACATCAGTACAAGTTTATGTATGTGCCTGTAAGAATCTGTCACTTTGCTTTGAAATAACACCGATCTGTCCTTGCATCGCCTTTCACTCTGTCTGCTAGTTTCTCACGACCACTGCAGTTGTTTTTCCTTCAGTTCACTTTTTGCAAGCCTGTATTCTCTCTCTTTTAGTCTAGTCACCGTGACACCACATCCGATCGAGAGGATGCAGTCATATTTCAAACTCAGGGAAGAATATTACAGTCGATGGTGACCAGAGTTTGTGCATTTCTGTAGATTGTTTATGAATATATCATGCAATCAGTAAGTAGATAATGTACAAATATGTACATTACTGGTCAAACGTTTGGTGGTCTGTAAGATTTTTTGTAATATAGTAGGTGGAATGAGAGAGTTCTCCTATTGGTGGTAGGTGGAGTGTTGAGCTTTCAATGAAGAGATCAATCTTGATCGTAGAGCAACAACTAAGACAAAACACTGCCTTTATGTAGGGGTGAAAAAGTGACCCGCAGTAATTCATCTCGTAGATTAGGTCCTGATGGAACATTAAAATATCCCCTCCAGAACTGTCTCTCTCTAAACATGCTACTGACAAAGCTACAACTAAAAAGCAAGTTTATCATCTTTCATTTTCATTCTATTTTCTCTCTTTATTGAATATAATTTCAAACAACTGTGTATAGCAGAAGCATACTCTGACTTTAGAATATAATAGTATGTCACATTTTATCATACACATTTTTTAAATGCTTTCGTCAGTTTCCCATCATACCCTCTAGCAGCTTTGAAGCTAATAAATTATTCAATTGAATAATTAGCATTTAATAGAAAATAATTTGCATTTGCAAAACCACCATAAGGGTTAGAAATTGAGTTTCAGAATGGCTTCATGGCTTTACTCTTTCATATTAAACAGGATTCATACCTACTTAAAGTTCAGTGAAATCTGATACTTCCTTTTGTGCTCCTATGAAGTTCAGCATGTGCATTCACAGACCTCTGTAAAAATAAATAAATAAATGAAACTAATCCTTTCATTATGGCAATGCCTGTGCATATGGTTCTCCAGCACTGTCCATGGTGCTGATTCTTTCACGTTTCTCATAATATTAGAGGCCTGTAATAGCCAACACTTTATTTTAATCACACACACTTTGAACAAATAAAACACACAAAAACATTGCTAAAATAACAAAGAGAAAAAGAGAAAGCTTGTTAGAGAAAAACAGATGGTCTTTAAATTCAACAAAGGACCCAAGGGAACAAACTCTGGGTGCAGATATGACCCACACACCTTTAGTGTACATGTGCTGATGTGGAAATGTATACAAGTCCATATATTTACAGAAACAATGCTGCATTTTTTTTAAACATAGATAATAGCTTTCTTCTCATGTGCACACAAACAAACAAACACACACACTCACAAAGCAGAATTAAATGAAAGTATTTGGGGGTTCCATTCTGTCACATTATAGCAGATGGTGTCCAGTTCAAGCCAGGCTGGTATAGTCCCTGGAGACGAAGTGGGAGGGAAAAAGAGAGAGACAGAGAAAAGCAAAAAGGGAGAAAGATGTTGGGTACTCTCTTAACTCCCTCTTTGTCTCAGTTATTTACACCTCAAAGATTGTTCTTGGGGGGGAAAGGACTGACCAATTCGTTCTTTCCGCCCAGGAGTGCAGCCACACATCCAGCACACTTCTTGGATGTATCATGAAAGCCAAAGTTAGGTTGTTGTTTTTTTATTTTTTTATTTCTGGGCTTGTCAAACTCTTCAATCGTCTCTGTGCAGGTGCAACGATGGACCTTTCCAATCATATCCATGCATCTACACCCAGATTTGCCTCCAGGATCTCTCACAGGTGCAACATTGGCCCCCGGCCGGCCTGGCACCCTACCCTCCTCTGCTCATCAGCACCACTACCAAAACACACACACATAAACCCTCTGCCCCCCTTCTCGAAGGTCCAGCTGATCCCCACCTGATCCCAATTCATGGGGGAGGAGGAGGTGTTCTGATCTGAGCTCACCCTGGAGAGGTGAGAAAGAAGAAAATATATGCCATCGCTCATCTTTCTCGTCTCTCTGTCTCGTACAAGGATAGTAACTCTTTGTGCTCTTGTCATATTAACGCCAACAATAACTCCCAAAACCACGTTAGATGGTGTCCTTGAGAAGCCTATGCATGCATGTGCATGTACGTAACATTGTGCGTCTGTGTGCACCAGTGTTATTGTGTGTAAAGGGCAGTATGTCCAAGCAGGGCTGAGCTCAGGTGTCCTGTGCTGATGAGCTGCAGCTGGCTCTCATTGGGGCTGTAATGGGTGCTATCCAGTGCCTGGGTCAGTCACGCAGCTGAGTTTAGACTACCCTCGGTATAGCAATCCATGTTCAAACTCATTCAGCCTCCTAAAAGTAAAGAAGTTATGTACTTATCTTAATGAGATCGGTCATTAAACGATTTTCTGAATTAAACATCCATTTAAATTAATTTGTCCTCCATGACAAGTTATTGCGATCACTACAATTCTATGAACAGGCATGCAAACATTTGCTTAATTAGGTGTAGTATTTCCACTGAATGGCAAAAAATAAGAAATAATCCCACATTATACAACAGTTAGTTCCAGTTCTCAAATGTGAAGCAATGCCAGAAGAACCATTTTGGGTTCCCCAAAGAACCTTTCAGTGATAGCTTTCTTCTCATGTGCACACAAACAAACAAACACACACACTCACAAAGCAGAATTAAATGAAAGTATTTGGGGGTTCCATTCTGTCACATTATAGCAGATGGTGTCCAGTTCAAGCCAGGCTGGTATAGTCCCTGGAGACGAAGTGGGAGGGAAAAAGAGAGAGACAGAGAAAAGCAAAAAGGGAGAAAGATGTTGGGTACTCTCTTAACTCCCTCTTTGTCTCAGTTATTTACACCTCAAAGATTGTTCTTGGGGGGGAAAGGACTGACCAATTCGTTCTTTCCGCCCAGGAGTGCAGCCACACATCCAGCACACTTCTTGGATGTATCATGAAAGCCAAAGTTAGGTTGTTGTTTTTTTATTTTTTTATTTCTGGGCTTGTCAAACTCTTCAATCGTCTCTGTGCAGGTGCAACGATGGACCTTTCCAATCATATCCATGCATCTACACCCAGATTTGCCTCCAGGATCTCTCACAGGTGCAACATTGGCCCCCGGCCGGCCTGGCACCCTACCCTCCTCTGCTCATCAGCACCACTACCAAAACACACACACATAAACCCTCTGCCCCCCTTCTCGAAGGTCCAGCTGATCCCCACCTGATCCCAATTCATGGGGGAGGAGGAGGTGTTCTGATCTGAGCTCACCCTGGAGAGGTGAGAAAGAAGAAAATATATGCCATCGCTCATCTTTCTTGTCTCCCTGTCTCGTACAAGGATAGTAACTCTTTGTGCTCCTGTCATATTAACGCCAACAATAACTCCCAAAACCACGTTAGATGGTGTCCTTGAGAAGCCTATGCATGCATGTGCATGTACGTAACATTGTGCGTCTGTGTGCACCAGTGTTATTGTGTGTAAAGGGCAGTATGTCCAAGCAGGGCTGAGCTCAGGTGTCCTGTGCTGATGAGCTGCAGCTGGCTCTCATTGGGGCTGTAATGGGTGCTATCCAGTGCCTGGGTCAGTCACGCAGCTGAGTTTAGACTACCCTCGGTATAGCAATCCATGTTCAAACTCATTCAGCCTCCTAAAAGTAAAGAAGTTATGTACTTATCTTAATGAGATCGGTCATTAAACGATTTTCTGAATTAAACATCCATTTAAATTAATTTGTCCTCCATGACAAGTTATTGCGATCACTACAATTCTATGAACAGGCATGCAAACATTTGCTTAATTAGGTGTAGTATTTCCACTGAATGGCAAAAAATAAGAAATAATCCCACATTATACAACAGTTAGTTCCAGTTCTCAAATGTGAAGCAATGCCAGAAGAACCATTTTGGGTTCCCCAAAGAACCTTTCAGTGAACAGTTCTCAAAAGAACCACTTCTTTCTTAGTGTAAAAAACATTTTATAATTCTGAATAACATTCTTCCACTATAAAGAACCTTTTTGTAGAATGGAAAGGTTTCATGGAAGTGAAAGGTTGTTCATGGAACCAGAGGTGCCAAATAAGAACTCTTGTTTTTAAGAGTGCGGCTGAATGGCGTATTTAGAGAAAAAATATTTTTAAGTATGCTAGTATGTATTCAGTAATTACAGTAATTTTGTATTCAGTTATACAGTACAACAGAAATTATGACTTTTTATACAGGCTGTCAATCTGTGCATTAGTGGTGTATTGACTCTTTCTTGAAGAATACATTGATATGCCAATCAAGTGACTGTCTTAATGAGTGAGTCAAGGAGTCATTGATTCAACCGATTCGTTCAAAAACACTGATTCATAAAGGAATGAAGCACCTGTGTGTGTTGTTCAGAGTCACATTATGGTTAATTGTGCACTGGCTGTTTAGTACTGTTTTGGCGGAACAAAAAATAACTGCCAATTTTGAGTCTAAAACTGTTACGGTGACTTGACTGAACTCAGGAAGAACAACTGTGACTAGACTTGACTCCTGACGATCAACTGTGATTTGACTTGCATCATGAAGATCAGCTGTGACTTGACTTGCCTCATGAAGATCAGCTGAGACCTGACTTGACTCATGAAGATCAGTTATGAATTGACTTGACTCATGACGATCAACTGTGACCTGACTTGCCTCATGAAGATCAGCTGTGACTTGACTTGCCTCATGAAGATCAGCT
>NW_015666157.1:55660-79703 GCF_001515625.1 Sinocyclocheilus rhinocerous | reverse complement strand
CAAGGCAAGGCAAGGCTAGGCTAGGCTAGGCTAGGCTAGGAAGCTAACGAGGGCTCTGTAGAGTAGGTATCACTGCTGGCGATAAGCGCATACAATACTCGGAGTTAGAAAGGAGTGAGATTGAGTGTTAAATAGTGAGTGAGTGATATGAAACAGCTGTGTGCAATCAGTGCTGTGTGCAATCAGTGTAAAGAATGATGGGATATGTAGTCCGGGGTGATATGCAACAGTGTGTAGTGGGAGAGTCAGTGAAATGGAAAGGGTGACCTCTGATGGCTAGCAGACAGAAGTTCATGGACCGGATACGTAACAAAAATGTAAGTTAGTCAGTCTATCTAGCTGAATAACAATTTATATCTACTTGGTGCTATTTCACTTTTTTTGTTAAGTATTTTGTATGCATAAGGGATAAATGTGGAGATGACGCGGATGGGGAATATTTTGCACTACACATCACAATAAAGCATTGGAAATTTGTTTTATGTGATTTAAATGAACATGCCTCACAGCTTGGCCCGGCAGAAGGTATTCTTATTGACTGTGTACTTGGACTGAATTAAGCCGTGAAATGAGCTGCAATCCATTGTTCTTTCACCATGAACAACAGAGATCAATACTTATGATCTCCACCAGCCCTCCTGAAACTATGCACACAGGACAACATATGTTCCCTTCAGTGACGGCATAATCTGACTAAACCAAATTATACAAAACCAAAGCCTTTATAAAGAGATTCATGCCATAATATTGCCCAAAACACATATGATCTTCACTTGACTCTTTCCAGTCAAAATATTCCATCCCATTGTCTTTTTCCCTCTTTATGTCCAGTACTTCTCTGCCTCCATGTCCTCCCCTCTATTGTTTTTTTTTTAAAATCTTTCTCTGGGTCTTACTATTTTCATACCCCTCCACTGGCCCTGGGTCAGACATCCTGCCTCCATCCATCTCTCCATCCACCCATCCATCTTTCCATCCTTCCAGCAACATCAGCCAGCTGCCCCAACACACACACACACACATAGCATAGACCTTAATTCAGTCAGTGAGGTCTTTGCCCCCTTCCCAAAGCAATGCCCAGATCTGAACACATGCACCAGGCAAGAAAGGGCAGCAGAGGGGGGATGGGTGACTCTGGAAGCCATATGCCTCTTTCTCACATTTGACTCTGTGTATTTATATGTGTATGTGTGAGGAGGAGAGGGGTGTGTTGCAGGAAATAGCGGGCCAGCTGACTTTGTTCACAAACAGAGGACAGAAATAAGAGGTTTTAATGGAATCTAATATATCTCATCAGCCATGATCAATAATAGTTTAAAACATAATCGGTCTGAGGATGATTTGTGGATCCTGAAGAATTCCAATGATTTCATTTTATATTAAAGATTTTTTTTTTCTCATCAAACTTGGTATTGAACTATACATTCATTTTACTGATCATATTACAAATGTATTTTCGAATCACATGCACAGACTATGTGGATCTATTTGCTATTGATGTGCCTATTAGCGTGAAATACTCTTTACAGGTCTTTTACGAGAAGTTTGGCAATATATTAAACACCCCTGTCCCCTATCTTTTACGAGAAATATCTTTCTATGAGAAATATCTTTATGAGAAATATCTTTGCCAAATCAGCCTCTTCAAGGCCATATCTTTACCCATGTAATCATGCAATCTTGCATCTCACAGCAAATCATTACTAACTGGATTTTTTATTTTATTTTTACTGGAAAATACAAGGATTTATCTTCGAAATATCATGGGTTGATGTATTCTCAAATAATAATTTCTTATGTACTACACTTAAAAAAACTTCCAAAAGGGGTTTTTGCAGCGATGCCATAGAAGAATCATTTTTGGTTCCCCAAAAAGAATCTTTCAGGAAAGAGTTAAAAGTGCTTTTTTTGTGTGTGTGAAAATCTGAAGAGACTTTTTTCACTATATAGAACCTTTTGGGTCCATTAATGTTAAAGGTTCCTCGTGGAACCATAGATGCCAATTTAAAAAAAAAATGTATGTGTGTGGCCCATCAATGCTTAAATTATTATTGTGACTTGTGGACAGCTTAGATTTTGTTAAAATTATAGACTTACTATCATGTAAGGCATACAAAGTTAACAGCTGGTGCTAAAGTAAAAAAAAAAAAATCTTACAAAAAATACGTTTGTAAACAATTTGATAAAACAACATGGATATGATTTTTTTTTCAACCATCGTTTTTAGAATAAAATGTATTTTCATGTATAAAGGAGACTGCAGGCTGCTAGGCTTCGCGATACTCCTGTCATCCAAAACGTCACCCTAAAAAGGGATTTTCTTAAAATATCATAACTTAACTCTTAATTCAGCTAAAATGTCCAGATTAGTAGCTGAAAGTTTTACAAACAACTGCACCACTTTAACACAGGCGTACAACCCATGTGTTTCTGCCAAACACTTACGTCCAGCTCTAGCCTCAGGCGCGCCTTTCAATCTGTTCGAGAAAGAACTCGCTGAGTGGAAGGAGAGAGAACAGAGAGGGTGGGACGGAGGTGTGACTGTCGTGGATAAGTGCATAAAGTGAATGATTTGAAAGAGGGAGCGAGAGAGCGAGAGAGCAAGAGAGCCAGAGAGGGAGACTTTAAAGGGAGCCAGCGGAATGTTATCTCTCAAATCATCAGAGGCACGAGGACCAGCACGCGTGGCTGTAAGGATGGCTGGAGCAATGTTGTCCTAATCTACGGGAAACAGAAAGGACAGCCTGAGACGACACTTTCTTATCTAATCGATCTTATCTGAGGACGCATGTCCATTGTTATCCACACACGGGTCAGAGGGCAACACATCTCCGAGCGAGCGTTACCGGTCCTGATATTTATATCCATTCTGTAATTCTGCTTACGGAAATTTCATGATAGCCTATATCAACACAAATCTTCGTTGCCGACTGCGTGGAATTAGTGGCGAGGAAAGTATTACTAAAATATGCTGTTGCTGATGCTGAAATAAATATTCAGAAAGCACAATGGACAGATGAGCATGAATCACTGACTGAAAACAGACTTGATAAAAGGGATTTGAGGGAATAAATTGATTCTCATCCAATTCATCATCAACAGAGGTGAGTTTCAAATCATAAAATGTTGATTATACTTTTCACTTCATGTTGTAAATGAATTATTAGCTATAGCAACAGTCTATAAAAAAGCAGCTCTGCAAAATATTTTTGTACAATGATACTAAAAACTGTCACCTTATTATGATAACAACGTCTTAGTTTTCATCCGTTTAACCTTTCACAATAATTTCCACGTTGTTTTTAGGATTACAATTCAATCTTCTATAATTAAATTGGTTAAACAAGTGCAAAGAACTAATCACTGCAGGTTGTCACCTTGGCACCGCTTTGATTTTTTTTTTTTTTTCCAAAATTTAAAACAGAAATTAAACGTACATTTTCAATTGTAATAGGCAGAAATTTTACAATGTTCAGTTGCATCGCTCAAATAAAAGTATCCTGAACAGTATAATATACAAAAATAACAACAAAATACAAAATACACATTAAACACATCAACCATCTTATACATTTTTTTTTCTTTTAAATGTTCCTTGTGACTGAATCCATGACTTGAGATTTATACGCACCCTTGTGTCATCTGGAGCTATAGGCTTTGCATTTGCGACAGATGGTCAGCTATGACTTTGGTTTTGTGACAATAATTGATTTCCAATTAACTTTGGCATGGAACCGGTGAATATTTATAATCATACTGATGGTAATGTGTGCTGAGTGAGCTAAATTGCAAAATGCACACTGACAACCATTCACCAACATTTAGTAGCTACTGAACCGTTTTTAAAGTAACAGAGACCAATAGCCTAGAGTGTTACTTTTAAAACAGAGGTAAAATACAATAATTTATTCTAGACATTCTATCCATTTCATGAGATATAACCGTTGGATTTGTTAGTTAATTATTCTTTGTTGTTTATTTCAGTTACTGCACTGAATGTATTATAATATGTAGGCCTACAGATTAATATTTATATTCATAAAAACAAATCATTTGTCTCTAATTCACCAGGGCAGTTAACAATCAGTGCACCACTGAAGCCTTGATCAAACGGATCTGAAAATGATGCTGAGTCCCGATCAGACGGATCCTGACCTCACCTGGACACAACCGGACACGGAATGTCTGAACGTCATGAAGGTGCAGTGTGTGGCCCACGAGCCCTTAGAGGCCGAGGATGGCAAGACTCGCGCGCTCGTGCCAGCCTCGCTCACCAGAGAGGAAAAGAGACGGAGGAGGCGCGCGACTGCCAAATACCGTTCTGCGCATGCCACGCGCGAGCGCATCAGAGTGGAAGCGTTCAACGTAGCGTTCGCTGAGCTGAGAAAGCTGCTACCAACACTTCCACCCGACAAAAAGCTGTCCAAGATCGAAATACTTCGCCTAGCTATCTGTTACATGTCTTATCTTAACCACGTTTTGGACGTTTAAACGAACATTTACCAGTACCTTAAAACAAAACCCTACAAGTGTGCATAAAAAAATACTTTTATAGACATTGAGAAGTGGCATATTCCAGCTTTCACACAAATAGCCTATTAAAAAAAGAGAGGTAACCCCCAAAATGGGTAACACTTTATAATTACTTTCAAAAATAGGCTATGTTTTGTTGTCTGTCCCCACTAATTACGAAAAAGGAAATCGGTACAAAGGGATGGAAGTCTTTTAGTTACTATAAAACATTAGCTACCGAAATTTTTACGTATCGCAATAAGTGAAGCTTGTTGTTTTTGATAGCTACCTACTGTAGTTTTGGATAGCTTTTCAAAGATTAGCTATCCTGTTCAACA
Organism: Sinocyclocheilus rhinocerous; assembly: GCF_001515625.1. NCBI lineage: Eukaryota > Metazoa > Chordata > Actinopteri > Cypriniformes > Cyprinidae > Sinocyclocheilus > Sinocyclocheilus rhinocerous. Next base: position 74,853 of record NW_015666157.1, on the reverse strand, counting down.
TCCCACATCATGAGCACTAGTAATGAGGTGTGGAGAGATTTGACTTGGGTTGGATCTTAATAGGCTACATCACATAAACGAAACAAATATTTATCTTTCGCAACCTTGTTATAAATCAAGCTGATTTTACAGGCGTGTGGAGAAATGTATAGGCTACTTCTGTGTGCTGGAACAAATCGTAACCTTGTTAGCTGTTAATTTATATTTTCTTGTTTATTTATTTATGAAGTAAATTAAGTTATGTGAGTGTCCTTAAAATAGCATATCTAAAGTGTTTACGTATATATGTAAATATTTAATGTTTTATTATTATTCCTATTTTAGACTGATGTCGCAGAGTTTGGGTTTACTGTTGCTTTTCACTTGCACTTTTCATTGGCAGTTTTCTTAGGAGTAGGAGGGCCTTCGCTGTGTGTGCACTACAGTTATTAATATAATGGTGTTGCAGTTGATGTCCTGTCCTATGATAACGAGAAGCACTTCCCATCGGATAGGATCTATTGCTGTGTTTTTGTTTGTTTGTTTGTTTGTTTACAAAGTGCTCATAGATAGCGCTTTGGGTACCTGATGACTTGGGGTGGTTTAAAAGTACAATTACACTAATTTAAATACATCATAATCAATGTCAGATAAATAATTTGGCCATAGACATAAAAAGCGTGTTGCCTGCCTGCAAGTCTACAAGCTACCCATTGACGCTCTCTCTGCTGCGACCAAAAATGATCTCAAAGTAGTTTATTTTTCTTTTAGAAACTATTTAGAGAGATGATTTGTTTACGTGATTCTTGTGAACCTTTTGGAAATTTTATAGTGAACAAATGATCTCACATCTGCCTCATATCCAAAGATCACCCTGTTAATTCAGGGTTTTGTCCGTCATTTTGTAGTGGAATAGCCAGTAGCTACACTGGTTTGTATCGCAGTTTTTCATAACTATTTTAGAATAAATAGTAAAAATATTAATTCAGCGCTGATTCGTCTGTTGTAGTTTTTGTATAAAACAAAATGAAATTAAAGATATTGTGCCAATACGATGTTCTCTGTTTATATTTCACGCACGTCATTTCAGACAACTGAAATTAACTAATGAACTATAGGCTCACATTATGAAATTCACTGTCGTAAAACAATATTTACCTATTAAAAAGCCATGAAAAAAGACCTTTTCATGCTGTCACACAACACATGCACAGTCCGCTCTGCTCACGGCCCAAAGGCGACTTTCTCCCCGGAGAGGAGACAGGTGCTTGCCCAGACGGGCCAAGGCAACCAAATTACGACCCGTCTGCTGCGTCCCGTGGGAAAGAGCAAGAGAGCATGTGCACGTGTGTACGTGTCCAAGTCCTGGTTATATTTCACATAAAAGATTTTTACTCAGCTGATGATGTTGCAACTTTAAGGGTTATTGTCGATCTCAACTTTGATTGTTTCACTCAATCAGTAAAGAAATTGTTAGTTTGTGGAAATTTGTTTAGATTTGGCCAAGTTTCAGAATGATACATTTAACGTGTAGGTCTAACATTACACATCCCAGAAGTTACATTATGTTCCTCACCCAGGCAAACGGGCTGATCAGTTTGTGTGTTCCATGCTGGACGTGATCAAGCCTCGTTAGTGGATTATGTAATGAATGACCCTCAGCCCCGCTGTAATGCCATATGTCTGGGTGTATGTCACGGAGAAGGGTCGAATACATTAGCTTTAAACTCAGGTAGCCAGATTAGACGGTGACCCTTCATGCAAAGAGCCAATCTGTCGTCAAGTGTCTTAGATAATAAAACAAAAAGAGAAAAAATCCTGATAAAAAATAAAATCCTGTTTGATAAAATCCTATTTTATCAAACACGTATTAAGATACAATATTTTCTTCATCTGTACTCAGAGTCGTAAAAATCTATCTATCTATCTATCTATCTATCTATCTATGTCCGGGTCAATCTGTCAGTTTGGTTAAATTATTTGTGGCCAGATGGAAACGGACGGATGAGAGACAGACGACATTAAGGGTGTTTATAAAGAAAAGACTAGAAAAAAAACTGCTTAGAGGGGAAAACGAGAGTCAGTCTGTTCTCATTAACTCGCGCATAGAAAGTGTCACACTCAGAACAATGCGACCCGGCTGCGCGCGCACTCCCGGACCATCTGTGCACGCGTCAGACATACAATGATCAGATTTGCCTCACACAATGACACACTGACAGAGTCAGCGCATGAATTTGTTGATGCATGCATTGAAGATTACAGATTTGTAAACTTCCTTCAGATATTTGCACAGGATCAAACACACAGACTAGGCTGCAGGGTTTTGTAAGAGCTTTAGAAGAAAAAATAAATAGATTTTCAAACACAATAAAGTTGCGGTTGCGCTATAGGCCAACTGTGATTATAAAAGGTAGGCTATTTGGTAAATGTACGAACGCTATTGCATGTAAGAACACAATATAAAGTGCCTTTTATTATTTTATTTTAGTATTCACGGAGTGGATTCACACAGTTGTATTTTTTTCACAACTGACACAATATCTTTTTTATAAAATGCATTACATAACATTACCATTGACATCCATCAGAAATTTTGGGTGTCACTTAGAACAGAAGTATTTATAGAAATAATAATGACAACAATAAAATAATTTAAAAATCACACTTTTAGTGTTGGGTGCACATTAAACAAATCAATAGGCTAATAGGCCTATGTCATGTCCCCTGACTCTCTTTTTATATTCATACGTGTCCAAATAACTTTAAGCAAGTACAAGCAATCATAGACAAATATCATTCTATTCAGTCGTGGTCCTGGGCACCTACAGCACTGCATTTTGATTGTCTAACACCTGATTCAGATCATCAGTTCATTAGCAGAGAGCTCCAGGAACTGAACTGAATGGATCAGATAATAGAGATATACAAAATGTGCAGTAATGTAGTTAGTGGTTCAATAAACCACTGACAAATGTCACCCATTCGAAGCATAAACTTTATGAGAGGTGCTCAATAGTGCCACTTAGTGGACAGACCCTGTGTCACTTCATTTATCTCTGATAGGTCTGTAAAATAATAACGATAGCAAATAAAGATACATCACATATTATTATTATTATTATTAAGCTCGTTAATCTGAATATGATTTATAAAAAAATATAATATTAAAATAATAATTATTAAACATATATCAGGGTAGACGTGGGTGAAATTCACAGAGAAATATGAACTCTATTTGTCATCAAACAACAGTGCTTTTGTTTCAAATTGCTTATAGAAGTCCAAGTCTAGCTTCCAACAGTGAAATAATGTATTAAAAACTTTGCTGCCCCCTATTGGTCAAAGTAATAGGCTAGGTTTTTATCTTCTTCTTGTAAAGAGTACACTTTCTCTTCAATGTAGAGTACAAAGTTAAGAAAAGCAAAACGTATAAAGAAGTAGCTAATTAAGATAGTACACTACATCTGGGTCATTAATTAAATAAGCAAAAGTGTCCCTTTTGAAAAGGTACTGTCCCAGTGACAGCTTTTGTACCTTTTTTCTGAGAGTGTAAAAAAGAATGTCAAACAGATGCATTTTCTAAGACGTTTTACATGAACAACACAAAATATTGCAAGGACTGATTTAAAAGGCTGTATCTTTCTGACTGGGAACTAGAAAGCTCGACATTAAGGTGTATCAATCAAAATACAATTGTGAAAACTGCAAAAAAGAGAGAATGAATTGTTTATATATCACTCTAAAGGTTCTCAGTATTAAAAGTCAACCTGTCAGTCCTCACATATATTAGTAGTCATTTAGCAGACACAGTTATCAAAGCTAACACTATTACACAGACACAGGCCTTTAGGCAATGCACAATACTAAAGTAGGTTAATATGTGTATTTGAAGACATATTCTTATATTAATGTACAGCCTATATTTTATAATTTTCTGATTATTCTTTGAGATTCTGGACCATCAGTCCAAACAACATTATTTTGGTGACCATTGTGAGTGAACACTGAAGAAAAGCTTTAAGTGGCATGAGTAGTCGAGAGAATATGTAGGGGATGGAGCTATTTAATGGCAGCAAGCTCTCTCTGCATCTCTCTCGCTTCATCAGTTTTATGGAGTATGATAACTGGATGCAATCAGGAAGCCAGTAAAAACTGCAGACAGGGAGATGTAAAGAAAGAGAGAGACAAAAGATGTGGACATAAGATTTGACCTGATTAATACATAACCGATCGTGTGCTATTGCTGTGTGTTGATTTGAATATAGGCCGCAAACCAACAATTGTGACTTTGCCATTGCTTTTAGTTTTAAAGGGGTCCTATTATGCTTTTTTATTATGTTTGGACATAAAAAAGACCTACAAAGTTACAAATCTCAAAGTCCACTCCAAAGGGAGATATTTTGTTTTTAAAGGGGTCATATGATGTTGCTAAAAAGAACATTATTTTGTGTATTTGGTGTAATGAAATGTGTTTATGTGGTTTAAGGTTAAAAAAACACATTATTTCCCACATACTGTACATTATTGTTTCTCCTCTATGCCCCGCCTTTCTGAAACGCGTCGATTTTTACAAAGCTCATCGGTCTGAAAAGCGAGGTGTGCTCTGATTGGCCAGCTATCCAGTGCGTTGTGATTGGCCGAATACCTCAAGCGTGTGACGGAAATGTTACGCCCCTACCATACTGTGATGCCCTGTCCGGCTGGAGCAACGAGACAAAAACATTAAAAACCATTATAAACAGGCATTTGTTGCATCCAGTGGGGACATAATTATGCATTTGTGATCGGAGAAATGACAAACAACAAGCGCTACTCTACACTGCTCAAAACTCGCGTTTGAATCGTCAGTGGCAAATTCTTTATATACGGGCAAGAGTGAGCTGAGGCGGCGGGATTGAGAACGGCGGTCCCGGCGGATCCGATGAAGGAGCGGTGAAAACGGTGAAAGCCGATCCGGCCATCCACAGCGCGAAGTTGATTTATTTTCTCAGCGACCAGCACGGATCAGCTCTAGGCATGAAGAAGCGGATATCGTCCTCTTTTGGCGACATGGCGACAATGTGGCAGCAACAATACTACAGCGTGCACATTTGGGCGGCGTTATGCAAATCTTCCCACATCGTGACGTAGACATGTGGGGGCGTGTTAGAACGAGCCATTTTAGGTAGGCGTGGTTGACTCTTAACTTTTATAAAGAATATCTCTTTGGATTTGAGACTTTAATCTTTGCAACTTTACAGATCTTCTTTATGCACCAAGAGCTTGTAACACTCCAAAGAGAAAGGAAAAATTGAAATCGCATCATATGACCCCTTTAAAAAATCCCTTTTCAAGAACTACAACGAACGGCTCGTTTGGACTACAGCGTTGTTTTCCGGGTTTTGTGATGTCACAAAGCGGTCCATTAGAATATCATTCAAATAATTCCCACCTACGGAAATCCGAATGGTTGGGGGGTGGGGAGGGGCTGTATGTAAATATGTATGTTACAATTATGAAAACATTTTTATAATAAACTGCTGACAGTACAATACTGGGCAATGATGTAATCTGCAGAATTTATACTTCAGTTATGAGACTACAGTGTTTGACCATAGACTGTAAAAAAAGATGGGCGATGTGTCTCCACTTCCTTCCACTATAGAAAAGTGTAGCCAAAGCATCTCAGTATGACATCTTGAGTAAATTACGTTATTTGGAGCCAGAGTCTGTGCAGTAGAGATTTGTTTGGAGCCACAGTTTACGCTGTAGTGTCGTGAGGTGGAGCCGCGGTATCAAACTCCCGCCCAAACTCCCGCAGACCCAATCAACCATAATAACACGCCCCGTTTTTATAGCATCAAATTACTAGTTAAAATCAAACTTACCACAAAAAGCGAACAATTTAACATATATCACCGTGATAACAACTACCTTAAATGACTCAAACCATCTTTCGGAAAATTGTATTGGAAGTGTAATACATTTTTTTTATTTTGACTCGAGTCTCATTCGTTTACATTGAGAGAGCGGGGTTTATGACCTGTACTGCAGCCAGCCACCAGGGGGCGATCAAAGAGCCCCCAACTTCACTTTTCAGGACGTGTGAGGCACACCCGTGTTTGACATACATTGAGTGCGGGTGTTTTTATATCACTGTAACTGTGACTGTCTTCAGAAAATTGGATGTCATTTTCCTTTCATCTTGCATGTAATGTCTGATAAAGCAGCGTTTAAAGGCTACGTTCACACTGTCAGTTTTTGGGATTGACAACTGCATTTTCTTTACAGGTGTAAGTCTCGAAATGTCCTGTTCACACAGCAGCTTACAGTTGTGTTTAGAATACTGTCTGTATGAACCATAGACTGTATAAAAACATGGACGTAGTGTCCGTGACGTCACCCGTAGGTTCACCCCCCTCACAGTTGTCATGAAGGGCAAAAATCAAGCATCCTGCGTTAGTTCAGGCAGGCCTCTTAGTCAAGCTCCGCTATCAGCTGACTGGCGAAATTGAAACCCGGCCCCTATCAGCTGATCCGACTCCTAAGCTTGCAATTGGCCAATCTCAAACAGGACGCCTTACTTAAACACGGCTTCTGTCTGCTTGCTTTGCTGCTTCCTCTATTACGCTGCTTGCAACCCACCTCCTCCCCATCTCCTCCTTTAACTGTGCTTAACTTAAACAATGTCATTCTGTTGTCATTGTTGCATGCTCTGTTCTGGGGTTTTTTGTGCTATTCTCCTATTCTTAAAATAGGAGGGTTGCCCCTGAAGCGACTGCTGTTTCCCTATCCTGGCTTTCATGGAGCTCATGAAAAGGACAGGGAACTTGGAACAGAGCCATACTGCCAAATGTAACTTTAGTAAACATGCTAATAAAAAAGTTGACTTAAATGCTTGTCTATGGTTTCTTTTTGACTTAAGAGATCCTGACTGAATTAGCTATATGAATCAAAACCACTTTTTGTACCAGGCTGTAAACATTTTTTTCTGCTGTAAAGTTGGGCATTTTAACATGGGGAGTCTATGGGACTGACTCCCTTTTGGAGCCAGCCTCTAGCGGCCAGTCGATGAATTGCAGGTTTAGTCACTTCCGTGTTGGTTTCATGAGAGAGACCGAAAGGTTGCCACTTGGTATGAACGTGCAACGGGAGTCAAGCCCATAATTCCTTACCAGTAACCATAGCAACAGTGACCAAAGTAATATCAAAGATGGCGACGTCCATAAAACTGAAAGTCTTATCACTTTCTGACACGACAAGGGTCCAATCGAGCCGCGAGTTCTTTCGTCAAATCTTCATTAACCAACAGCAGCTTTTAAATTTGGGTGGAGAGCGGACCATTTGAATCGCCCGCAGAACACAAAACTGATGGGAGCGGCTCCGGTGGAAAACTGATGGGATCTAAAACGTTCAGATGACACGCAGCTCATTTCTCCGTCACTGTAAGTTACCGAAAACACCCGTAACACACGTTAGACACGCGTTTGTGCGGCAGAGCGGCTCTCTCTCGCACTGTATGATGTGACAGACAACTAGTTGTCCAGTCCGGTTCCGTTCACACAGCGCGTGTGTACCAAGAATGGTTTGAATTTTCAGGTTGTGAGTCCTGAAAATTTATGGGTGTGAGTTCGGTTACAGAATGCGGTTGTCACGCCCGTAAATAACCGAACTGTGTGTGAACGTAACCGTATTAAGGACTCAAAAACAGGACTGACAACTGTATTCTGCTGCTGTGTGAACGTGGCATTTGTGAGCTGAGCGCTGCTTTGTGTACAGCGGTTACCAGGGAAACCTTGATCTCTACCACTCCAACAGCGCGTCCTGCTGGCAGAGAATGAATTTGCATATATATGCCACCGCAAATAGAGTCTAAAGGCCCGTTCACACCAAGGACGATAACTATAAAGATAACACCATAGTGACAGTGACCAAAGTAAAATCCAAGATGGCGATGTCCATAAAACTGAAAGTCTTATCACTTTCTGACACGACAAGATCCAATCGAGCCGCGAGTTCTTTCGTCAAATCTTCATTAACCAACAGCAGCTTTTAAATTTGGGTGGAGAGCGGACCATTTGAATCGCCCGCAGAACACAAAACTGATGGGAGCGGCTCCGGTGGAAAACTGATGGGATCTAAAACGTTCAGATGACACGCAGCTCATTTCTCCGTCACTGTAAGTTACCGAAAACACCCGTAACACACGTTAGACACGCGTTTGTGCGTGTATAACAGTTTCACTGCAATTCATGTTATAATATTAGAATTAAAGAACAATAAACAATACATATGCACTTATCTGTACATAGTAAATACAGTTATTTTTAAGCAGTTGTTGACATCCTATCTAAAATGTGATTTAGCCAAAAAAAAAAAAGAAAAAAAAAAGCAATAACGTTTCTACTCTAATATGTCTTGCAATATCCATGTGTGCAAAGGTTCTGCGCGATCCTCTTGCTCAATATTCTCGGGGTCTGAATCCAGCTGAAATTGATATGGCAATATTGACGCCATCCTTAACTATACCGGAGCAGACGGAACTTGCTGCTTTGGCAAGGGGCGTGGCAGTACTGAAACACCGTCTAAGCTGTTCGCCAATCACAACGTACTGGGACTGCTAATCAATCACATCACATTTCGTTTTTCGGAAAGCGGGCCTTCATCAAACCCGGAACTAATCGAGCCGTTTGTGCCAGGATGGGGAGAAAGGTAAAAAATTATGCGTTTTTCGATCCACCAAGCATGAGACCCAGCTAACCAATCACAACACATTTCGTTTTTTTCGAAAGGCGGGCCTTCATTAAAACCCAGAACTAATCGAGCCGTTTGTGCCAGGCTGGGGAGAAAGGTATTGTAATAATGTAAATTATGTGAAAAATAATGCGTTTTTCGAACCACTAAGCATGAGAGCATTTTCTAGTACACCCCCAAAACAAAATCAAGACTTTGTAAAAGAGCATAATAGGACCCCTTTAACAAACAATTAATATAGAGTACCCTAACTTAAATCTTTGACACAACTGCCAGTTACTTCGTTAATTTAGGCGCGCAGACAAAGTAGATCCAAACGAAGCCAAGCAGAATAATCAGATTCAACCACATGTCTCAGAGCAACACACAAGTAGCTATAGTTCCTAAATGAATCACTGTCTTTGAACTAATCGGTTCAGTGCATGATCCACTGACCCACTCAAAACTAAGGTCACTTGATGTGTTTCTGAATTAGGACGTGTGTTTGAATGAAGGACTTGCATGAATGATTCAATTCCTCACACTTAAAGACGGTAACTTGTCTCCACCTTGCCTCCACTATCATGGGTTGCACTTGGGGATCGAAAAACAGCATATACTGAAATCAGGAAAAATCCACTCTAATGCATAAATTAGTTAGCAACTAGTGATTCCGATTCAAATAGCTTTATTTGCATGGTGAAAGGTTTTTTTTATATGCCAAAGTGTTAATAACACGTACAAATTTACAACATTCACACACACACACGTCTAATTAGAGGCGATAACTCCCCCTAGCGCAGCTCATTGTAATGAGTCTCAGTCGGTCCCGCACCTCCTCTGCCAAAGTGCATCTCCTGTGTGCTCCGCCTGTAAAGGATACTACCATTACTGCCGTCAGATTGGTCGCAATGCCTGATAGTGGGTAAATTTGGTTACAGTATTGATCATCAGATCGTTTTATCGGGGATGTTGGCGTAGCCGCTGGGTAAGTTTCTTCTGTACCTATTGTCTATTCTTTTGTGCTCACTGCATTGATCTAAATACAAGTGAACACCTTTTGCATTGAAAGACCCTGGGATGCATGTTGTTAAAGTTCTCACGCCCATGCAGCTGCTGTCTGTAAAATGACAGATTAAAGTCATTGTAGCTCAAAGAGTATTGATTAGTTCTTATGACAGGGTTAAAACGAAAATCATGATGTTTCCTGACGAGACGTCAAAGATTAAGCCGTAATTTATAATGCAGTAATATTGTAATACAAATAACACAACGTTTAGATACATTTTCTGTAATATTTCCTTTAATACTAAAAAAACAAAAACATATTTTGTTAATGTGCATTGGGATGACTCCTTATGCTCATTAATCTCGTGTCTTGTGACATCGAGTCGCCTTCAGTAATGCTGCTGGGTGGATCACGCGCGCACCAAGTAGAGTGCATGTTTATTTATTTGCTGATGTGTTTATCGGATGTATTTAAATCTTTAAAGCACATGGTTGGCATTCCGTTGACTTGGGTGGTGTATCCATGCCTAGATGTCCGATTCGCAATTGAATCATTCTATTGAGCCTGTTCGTTTTAATGATTCAGTTCTCGAAGCAGCAGAGCAAAGGAATTCACTGACATAGAACATTTAATAAAGAATGAACTAAATATAGCTTTACAACTGGGTAAAGTAATATAATAATATATTTTATCATCAATGAAGTGACCATTGGAAAACATTTATTAGTCCATATTCATATTATTTTATTATACATTTTAACATGTTTTAAATGTTTTAAATTTGAAAGAAAAAAGCACTATAATAGAATGTATTATTATAAAATATAATATCAGCAGATAAGTGACACCTTTCTCCTCTATTTTATTTTATTCTTATTATTTTTTTTTATATACGATCACACTTTTTTACAGTTTCTTATTATTTTAATGTTTATAATATTTTATTTTCTAATATGTTATTTATTTATTTAGAATATTTATTTTCATATAGAACTACCATTAAAGTTTGGCTACAACAAAATTACTGGCTAACAAAAACAGCCTTATGCATATAATTTGTTGGGAAACATAATAATATAAACACTCGTAAACATCGCGCTAGGGCTTCCGAAGCACTATGAGCTATGAAACTAATTGGTGAATCGCCTTGACTGTTGAGATAAGAGATCCGAACGAACCGATTCTTTAGAATGAACCGGTCTTCCCAACGCTATCATTTACGCCCATGAGCTACACGCGATTTAAGACCTCTTGCGGTTCCCGTTTTTTTCCTCACAGACTGCTCTTTGGCTGAGGGGTTGCTCTCGCATTATTGCAAAAAGAAACGGATATGTTCAATGTCAAAGCGAATCTTTTTTTTATTTGAATACGTGGTCCGCATGGAAACAACGAACGGCTTGCAGGAATGACAGATCATTGTGCGTTTTCACATTGCGTTGGATTTGATGCAGTAAGAGGGTAAATGGATGCTTATGTTTAATTTTAATCCTCACTGACTAATTGTCTTTCTTTTGTTTATATATAATCATTCATGACAAAAAAAGGGGTGGGGTTTCCATAATCTTGATTATTTTTAAAAAGGCTATTTGGGGGTCAGCAGTCAGGATTATTCTTTCTCCTCTTTTCCATACACGTATGCATGCTCTTATCCTAATGATGATTTCTGGCTGACTTCACATTCTTGACTTCAACACTTTCTTCTCTGACTCTTCTGTAGCCTAATAGTAAATGCAAGTGTGTATTAAGGTCAGTGTATAGTCACATAGAGCATCTCTTCAAAATGAAGGTGGGGTGAATTAATTTTATTGGACATACACTTACAGTTTCTTAACATACCTGTGCCCTAACTTGCTGTGAATTGTTAAGGACCACATTTTACAATAATATGATCCTTCTGTTGGCTTGTACAACATGAATGAGATTGTGTCCATCACACTGTTCACATGGACTTTCTTGTGCTTCTTGGTCCATAGGAAACTACTGCCAGCTAATGTAGGCCATATTATGCTGTTGGACTCTCTGCAAGATGCCATGCTTTTCAGGGAAGACTGAATTGTGAAAACTAAAAAAAACAAAACTTAAAATTGTGTTAGTAACACATTAGCAAACAGGTATTTTACCAGAGCATGTGCACCTCAGCTATGTGTTGTATGTTGTGTGGTTTTGACTGATAAACAGTGGAAGTGTGTGTTTCTCCTCACTAGAAATAAATAATGAGACAGTCTTTCTTGTAAAGCAGACATTTTATGTCTTTTGCACATCAGAAAACAACTGACTTGCAAGCACTGGCTTTTAATCTGTCAGTACAACTCTTGCATTTTATATCTGACAGCACATGAATTATGCATTGGCCTATCTAAAAGTTTTACTCTCTCATGCGCTAAAATAACACTAAACTTTATCTCAAGAACACCGCGAAGGAACAAGGCTCCCACATTGTTATTTGGGTACCTGTAATGTATTTATAAACATTCTTTCTATTGCTACACACACATTCAACACACTGTATGCATGTCTTGAAAATGGGATAATTTCTTATGTTTAATGTTTAATACTTCAGTGTTTTATTTTTGCTTAAATTTTTACAACCCCATATCATTGTTTAAAAAAAACATTCCAAGGAAGAACACAAAAAGGCACGGAGCCTGAAAACACTGGAAGGGGTGAGACATTCAGAAACTATAACACACACTTTTTGTTTTAATTTCATAGTATCTTATACTGTCTATCACAACATATGTTGACCTTTCAACACTTAGGATCTTAGTATAGTAACACTAGTATCCCTTGACTTAGGCTTCCTCAAGCAGCACCCAGGGAAGGGAGTGTTAACAAGTTTAATTATTACAGTTAAACTGCTGGGAGGCCTTGCTGTAAAATGTGTCAGTAGATCATGTGCTGGCCCTGGCTGCAATCACTATGCTAACCACATAAGCTTGTGGTGTTTTTATTGTGAGATGAAGAGATGTTGAGCGATGGGAAAAATAATGGGCGTCAGTGGCCTTTCAGGCAGTTATATGAACAATTTTATGTTATATACTGTTTATCACTCTGAATTGCCGTTACAAGCTTCAGACTGTTTTGTTGGCAGCAATCTGGACAATACACAAAATATGTGTGTTTGCATGTGCTTTTCAAGATAGAAGTGATAAGTGCAGTGTTTCTATAGACAAAATAATACTGCATTGCATGTCAAGACTGACAATATAATCATCCAAATACTTGAAATACTTCAAGAGTACCGTGTAGCTGAGGTTGCAAGCGTGAGAGCTGCGTGTTTCTCAAGCGCATGAATGAAACGCTTAAGTAATGAAAGCCTGTCTAGTAAATAAGGACTTCGCTATGATTTTTTATTTTTTTTTGACAGCAGCGTTTGTGATGTTTTTGACTACTATTCCTGTTTGTGGGTGTGTGTATGGTGTTTTTTCCACATCTGCTCCTTAGAGATGGACTTCACTCCACTGCACAGCTGGAGATAGAGAGAGAGTTCAGGATAGTGTTCTGTATGGGGCTGGATTGTCCTGGCTAAATATAGAGCTACCAATGTTTCTGACACAATTATTTAATTTCCATCAGGCCTCAATGCCCAGATTAAAGAGAGCGAGGCTCTGTAATGCAATTTTTCTGTTGCGCTACTGTAACTCACTGTCATTCTCTCTTTCTCTGTCCATTTTGGAATAATACACACACACACACACACACACAAACAAACATGCTGTTTACATATTCGTGATTCGAAAAACTTCTTTGGAAATGCTGTAGTAGTCTTGGAGAAGAGCCAGTGTGTATTGAAGACACGGCAAGGGAAGTTGATAATTGTGTAATATTTATTGTTTTATCTTGGAGGTTTTGCATTTTTACTTGACGTAAATAAAAATAATATCAGGAAATTATTAAGAAAAGCAAGAAATGGCATTAGGATATATTGCAGACTAGAATCAAACCTGTGTCACCCATATATGAGCACTATATCTTCAGTTATTTAGAATATTATTTGAACAGTGCAATACTAAATTTAAGATTATCTTAGCAATAACATTAGTACATATTCATATATAAATAATAAATGTATATATAAAAGGCAGAACAGTATATGTATACAATTATCCATAATATTTGTAACATTTTACGTGACTTAAAAATGACATGAAGACATCATTTTATACACATTTTTACATTATACCTATTTTACAATTTTATTATATATAGAGAGAAATTATATAATAATGAAAATGTAAAAAAGTATATATTTGTATGTGTTAATATTACATGTAAAGTATATTAGTTAAATATAATGAATAAAATCTCTGCGTTTATATACACACACACACACACACACACACATATATTTACTGTTATTAAAGGGGTCATATGATGCGATTTCAATTTTTCCTTTCTCTTTGGAGTGTTACAAGCTCTTGGTGCATAAAGAAGATCTGTAGCACACCTTGCTTTTCAGACCGATGAGCTTTGTAAAAATCGACGCGTTTCAGAAAGGCGGGGCATAGAGGAGAAACAATAATGTACAGTATGTGGAAAATAATGTGTTTTTTGAACCTTAAACCGCATAAACACATTTCATTACACCAAATACACAAAATAATTTTATTTTTAACAACATCATATGACCCCTTTAAGATATGACAGTTCATGATCTGTTTGTGTGTATGCTTTTATACAGAATGGTTGCTCATACTGAAAACTACAGTTTTTTTCTTTCCCTTCATTAATCCTGTTCCTTTCACTCTCACTGTCTCTCCCCCCTCTGCTCGTGTTCTTTCTGCTCTCTGATGCTGTCTTTCTGCCTTGTTGTATTCTTGTTTAGTAGGTGAAGATCATCCATGACTGCCTCAAGGGCAAGGCAAATGTAAAAGTCTTGCGTGTACATGTGTGTTTCTACATGAGTGTATATGATATGCATTACTCAGCGCTTTGAACATATGTTAAAGGCTTCGTTGGCTGAGTGGGCCTCTCTGTCAAATGATGCGTGTGTTCATGTGTCTTAGCTTTGTAGGTGTAATGGCTGTGAAAATCTGAGTTTTGATGGCTAAATGTAAAAGCCTCCAGGGACTCTCCTGCTCCAGTTAGCACTACATTCTGACTATATGCTCTAATAGCAACTGTCGATTCAAACGCGAGTTTTGAGCAGTGTAGAGTAGCGTTTGTAGTTTGTAGTTTTAGCTCATGTTAAAATAAGCCCCTGTTTCCTGTTACTGAATTCCTTTCTTCAGCGGAACGCAAAAGGTTCTTTTTTTTTTTAAAGCACTGGTTGCTCATTTCCAAGAAAATTATAGTTAATGTGGAGCTTTCAAAAGACACAAAGGTATTGCAGATGTGACTCATACTCTTTCAAGTCTTCTGAAGCCAATGTGTGACAAAAAGTCTGACATTTATTATTAAAATGTATTTATTATTATTTTATTATTAAAGTTTCCTTTATTATTAAAGGAAACTTCTACATTTATTGCAGCATTCACGTCAAAAACTAAGCTGATTTGAAAAGTGACTAAGTAGCTGTTCAGGCCATGAAATTCTTTTGAATGAAATGGCGAAGATACTGTGTCCATCTGTAATTATCCCCATAGTTTAGAAATAGAATGCAGTCTGAGACTGTAAGCCGAGACCCAGATCTACAACAAATTTTTAATTTGAGATTAGGCCCAGATAGAAGATATTTTGAAGAATGTTTTGACTGTTTTGACTGTTTTTGTACATGCAGTGAAAGTCAGTGGAGTCCTAAACAATATCAAACCCTGTTGGCTTTCATTGTATGAAGAGAAAAAACACTTTTAAAAATATGTGTGTGTTCCAACCGTCAGAGAGGTTTGGAACAATAGGACTGTGAGTAAATGATGCCATAATTTTGATTTTGGGTGAGCTATCCCTTAATTAACAAAAAAGCACAGAGAGATTTTATTTTCACAAATCAATGTGCCGTTTTCTGTGTGCATATTTCTCATAAATACTATTCTAAGATGTATGGTGAACACGGATATATAATACACACAGTATCTAAAATAAAAGTAATGAATGTTTATATATTTTTGAATATCAATAAAAAACGATTTTTACATGTCTGCTGTTCGTTTTTCCCATTTATTATCTGTCAGAACTCTGAAAACTGATTAAAGTCAACAGAGCAAGCCTGGTAAGATTAGAAAACTATTCACTCTGAATTGGGAATCTGTGTATCGCAATAATAGAATGAATTTTGTAAACAGATTTCAGTTTTCAACCGCCTCTAGACAGTTCATCTAGACAGATCACATATCAAAGTCTTCAAAACCTTGCATTCCTGCTTCCACAAAAGAGATTTATTTGGCCTGTGCTGCCCTGTGAAGCCCTGTGAAATATGCAACAACCTCTAAATTGTCTTCAGAGTAGTAATGGATCGACATACAGTGCCAAAACTGAGATAAGAAGAGTGAAATCTGTCTGATGTTATTAAACATTTGGCTGTAATAGCTATCGTCTCCTTTATGATAGGGTATAATAATATAAAAAAATACTAAGCCCCCGGCCTCCCTAACATGATACACTTTCTGTGAGTGCATATGAGTGTACATGAAGTAACTTTAGAGGAATTCTTTGTGTGTGTGTGTGTGTGTTTGTGTGTGTGTTTTCAGGGCACTATGAGGTAACCCCAGAGGAATGCTATGTGTGCTTGTCCAGGTCAGATTTCTCCCACTGATAAGAGAAATGAAGACTTGAAAGTGGTCAGTGCTACCTTGGCAAACTCACATACCACACGCTGATCAAGAACATACAGGTGTTTACCAGTATTCTTCGATAAACCAGCAATTAAGACAATCGTCCCATTCTAAATAACCACAAGTTCAAAATGTGTTTTTTTTTTCTCTAGAGTACAGAATGTTTAATATCATTCTTGTGATTTCAAAAGGATGGTTTGAATACCTACATAAGATATACTGATGTTGATGGGCCATTATTTTTGATAAGTTACTATGAGAAGTCTAAAAGAATAAAGATATTTGCAGCTAGATTGAATATTTGCTGTCAGAGGGAATAAATGCAATGAATTTTAGTTTGAGCAATTTCTGTACTACGTATATGTGCTATATGTAATTTCCGTGTGAATCACAAAAATAAAGACTTTTCAAATGAGTTTTAAAAACTCTGTCTTCCATTGTTCGAACAAACAGAAATTTAATTAAATTTATTTTTTTATATAATTTAATCTGCAAAATAGTTTGCCACTAATTAATTAATTAATTGAGGCACCCAAACCTTCTGTGAATGTGGCAGGGAATGAGAGGCAGAAAGTATATTGCAGAATTTAATTCCATCATGGTTTAATACGAGTGACTTGTGATGGAATAAATTTGCCCATGCTGAGATCTAATTTTTAGACCTGTAAATCTGCTTATAGGTGTGTATTTGTGAGTATGCTTTGTGAGTGTGTTGATGTGTTGGTTGCTTGCTTTGAGATGGCAGGTGGCACTAGAGCATGAGTGCACTCCAAATTAGTAATTTATGAGCGGATAAATCAATGCACAAAGTCTGCGCTGGAAATCTCAGTATAAAGCCTTGATACTCACTGCTTGCTTGCCTCATATGACTCTTTGTGACAGTTCAAATACTTTTTTTCTCCAAACTCTTTATGTTATTGTCCAGGGCAGTGCTTGAAGTTGAAAAAAAGAAGTGCCGGTACTCCCCCCACCCCCAATGTATGTATACAATGCCATAAGAAAGAAAGAAAGAAGAAAAAAAATAGTTTAGAGCATTTTTAATATAAATAAGCTCCAGTTAAGCTGCGATACCAAACAGGACCACAGGGAGACACCAAAAGACCACCAAACCTGCTACCTTAAAGGGTTAGTTCACCCAAAAATGAAAATTAGCCCATGAATTACTCACCCTCAAGGCATCCTAGGTGTATATGACTTTCTTCTTTCAAACGAATCCAGTCAGAGTTATATTAAAAATTGTCTTTGATCTTTCAAGCTGTTTAATGGCAGTCAGCGGGTGTTGCAGTTCATCAGTCCAAAAGAAGTGAAATAAAGCACATCCCTACATAATAAAAAGTGCCTCACACGGCTCCGGGGGGTGAAGGCTTCCTGTAGCAAATCGCTGCATTTTTGTAAGAAAAATATCCATATTCAAAATGTAATAATCACTTCAATCTAGCATGCGCCAACAGTTGTACATGGAAGCAGCTCTGAACGGATTATGTAGGACGTCGGCGTTGCGCATGCGTCGCTCAGAAGTGACGAACGCGGAAAGCGCAGGGGAGAGATCAAAACAAAACAATGGTCACGAATTAGATGTACAAAACGAGGATTTGTAAAGGAGAATGTCGGAGGATTTCGATATAAGCCAAGAGGAGACTGGTTTTCCTTTGCTAAAATAAGGAAACTTTGCTTCCTTTGCTCCTGTAAACAAACGTTGGTTTTCACGAGACTCACCGGCGCATGCGCAACGCCGACATCTTACGTCATCCTCCACTTGGTTCCGTGTACAACTGTTGGTGCACGCTAGATTAAAGTGATTATTACGTTTTGAATATGGATATTTTTTCTTACAAAAATGCTTTGATTTGCTACAGGAAGCCTTTGTTCTGCCCCCGGAGCCGTGTGAGGCACTTTTTTATTATGGAGGGATGTGCTTTATTTCACTTCTTTTGGACTGATGCACTGCAACACCCACTGACTGCCATTAAACAGCTTGGAAGATCAAAGTCAATTTTTAATATAACTTCTGACTGGATTCGTCTGAAAGAAGAAAGTCATATACACCTAGGATGACTTGAGGGTGAGTAATTTATGGGCTAATTTTCATTTTTGGGTGAACTAACCCTTTAAGCCAAAGCAGCTATAAACTAGACATAGTGCCTCTTTAAATTTAACACCAATAATACCTTAACCAACATGCAAGTCAAAATATTCCCTCACCTCACCAAAGGTCACAAGCCAGGAGTGCGACCATTAAGAAAGTCTGGCTGGTTTCACATGACTGTGTCTGTTGACTGTTAAGGTGTGTTTATGTATTTGTGATCTTATTGTAAGTACCTATAATATATATATATATATATATATATATAATATTATGTGTGTGTGTGTGTGTGTGTATATATAGGTACATTTCAAGTGTTTATGAGGAGTGCGGGAGTATTATCGCGCTTAATGTATGACATGGAGGCGCCCGCGCAATCCCTTGCTTTTTTTTCCCCCTGCGGAAAGAACTTATAATAGGCTACACCGTCATTTGTGGATGTGCTTTCTGCTGTCTTATGCAGTCTCCGTGAATGGAGCGCATCACAACAATGAACCGGCTAACAGACATAAGAAATAAATCTATAGAAAGCTTGAAATGTCTACTATTAAACGACCCAATTCAAATAAAAACAAATCTTCTCTAATCATGTAGTCCATATGAAAATGTGCACTTCTCTATAAAAGGCACGTCCATTACTGTGGAGATGACCAGCAGCGTCAGCATTCGGCAACTTCATCTTTGCAGCCGACACTGA
>NW_015666157.1:49418-55562 GCF_001515625.1 Sinocyclocheilus rhinocerous | reverse complement strand
AGACAGTAACTCGGGGGAGAAGAATTGTTGAATAAAGTCGTCATTTTTGTTTTCTTTGCACACAAAAAGTATTCTCGTAGCTTCGCAAAATTGAAGTTGAGCCACTGATGTCACATGGACTGTTTTACCGATGTCCTTGCTACGTTTCTGTCTGGGAACATTTCAGTTGCGTTGCTGTCTATGGAGGGTCAGAGAGCTCTCAGATTCCATCAAAAATACTTAATTTGTGTTCTGAAGATGAACAGAGGTCTTATGGGTGTGGTATGACATGAGGGTGAGTAATTAATGACATAATTTTCATTTTGGGGTGAACTAACCCTTTAATAGTAAATATGACCAAAACAA
The DNA here is from genome assembly GCF_001515625.1 of Sinocyclocheilus rhinocerous. NCBI lineage: Eukaryota > Metazoa > Chordata > Actinopteri > Cypriniformes > Cyprinidae > Sinocyclocheilus > Sinocyclocheilus rhinocerous. The sequence goes on along the minus strand of NW_015666157.1, from coordinate 55,217 downwards.
GTTATTATTTATATATATAAATATATATATATATATATATAATATTATATGTGTGTGTGTGTGTGTGTGTATATATAGGTACATTTCAAGTGTTTATGAGGAGTGCGGGAGTATTATCGCGCTTAATGTATGACATGGAGGCGCCCGCGCAATCCCTTGCTTTTTTTTCCCCCTGCGGAAAGAACTTATAATAGGCTACACCGTCATTTGTGGATGTGCTTTCTGCTGTCTTATGCAGTCTCCGTGAATGGAGCGCATCACAACAATGAACCGGCTAACAGACATAAGAAATAAATCTATAGAAAGCTTGAAATGTCTACTATTAAACGAACCAATTCAAATAAAAAAACCTGCATTCAAATGACTGAGAAAGCAGTAATTTTGTAATAAATAATAAAAATGTCTTCTTTTTCTCCGACGCATTCATAATCATTACTTTTGCTTTGTGGCAAGCTTTATGCGCGCGCTTGAGCACGGACTAGGCTATACGTCTAAATGCATATTAAAGGATGGTTTAGTAGGTTATTATAATAATCAATTTAATATAAACGTGCGACTAGTTGACTAGAAAAATCTTTTGTCAGGGGCAGGCCTACTTGGCACAAGGAACCGATCCATTTTTAAAATAAAATGCTATGACATTACAAATGTGCAACTGCAAATCACGTCACATTGCATTGCACGAGTTATGCATGTGTATAATGAGTCAAATGTTTTTATTTTATTTCATTTTTTTATGTATGGGGGTGCTATGGGGGTGCTTTGATCTTTCTTGGGGGTGCTGGAGCACCTGCTAGCCCCTCCCTAGCACCGCCCATGGATTCATCTGAAAGAAGTAAGTCATATACACCTAGGATGGCTTAAGGGTGAGTAAATAATGGGCTAGTTTTCATTTTTGGGTGAACTATCCCTTTAACCTGACTGTACATGCTACTATACGGATCCATGCAGAATCACTAAACCACTGTCCAGCGCATAATCTAAAACACCTTCAGCCAGCATTCATTATAAAACACTCGTGCTTTTAAGCCAAATACACGCTGAAAAGAATAATTTACTGCCATCTGGACGCTAGTCACCATCTCTGATGAAATCGTCCGTGTTTTCTCTGCATTTACGCTGTTTTGAACTTATTACTTATTACATAATACTAATGCATTCCCTTACTGGATCCTTGAACTTTCCAGAAGTTTACCGGTTTTAAATGACCTCCTGGGTAGTGTGCTTTATAGTGTCATTTCTAATCACCCAGACACTGACGATTTGACTCAGTGCCAGCAACATGTCAGAAGTGCCGGTGCTTCTGTACTGGCTAAAGTTGAGTAGTACTGAAACAGATGCAGATTGATCTTTACTTTTACTTTACTTTATTTAGCAGACGCTTTTATCCAAAGCGACTTACAAATAAGAAAAAGTAATTAAAACTAAAAGCTAAAACTCTATAAATACTATATATATACACACATTTAAGAAAATAAAAGATAATAAAATGACAACATGACTACAACTGTAACTAAAACTAAAATAGATAACTAATACAAATCAAAGTACATTAGTTCATCAGTAATCCTAAAAAAATAACACTGAGGCAAACACACATGCTAAAATAACAACAACTTACTGACAAATAGTACGAAATAGTTTATAAAAACCTGAAACAGAAGTGGAAATCTTGCCAGCAGAGGTGCTTTACAGTGCTTTAGACATTGCTGCAGTGAACTCTTGATGCTTTTCCTGCATTTGTTGTCAGTGTATTGGAGAAAATCTGTATACATTTACATTTATGCATTTGGTAGATGCTTTATCCAAAGCGACTTACATTGCATTCAAGGTACACATGTTATCAGTTCTTGCTTTCCCTGGGAATTGAACACATGCCTTTTTTTTGGACTGCTGCACTGTATTGCAGTTATTTTATACTAACTGACATGAGATAGCCCTAACCTTTTTAAAAGACTGTGTTTGTGCCCTGAATTAAATTCTGTATTAAATTAAATTATTGTGGTATAAGGAGTTTGTTTTAAAAAAATCTTTCTTTTTCTCTTTTTTAGGTTAATGTTTGATAACAGAAAGCCCCTAGAAATGATCCTGTCATCTTGCGCAGCTTCATGTATGTCCTGATCATCGTCAGCACTTTAACTGTCGCCGCATTCCTCCCTCCGCTGTGTTAAACCAGTCACAGCACGGACAGTATTACAATGGACACAGATTCCATCCACTCTGGTTATTCTCACCACTCCAACAGGTCACGGGGGTCAAACAAACAGAGGTAAAGGGCTGAACTGCCTGTGCGCATGCATGTACAGAACACCATACTCTCCTTCTCCCTCTAATGTATGAGGATTTTCTCAGATTCCCTCACACTTATTCATGCAGAAAATGAATATTGTCATCATGAAAAGATTTTGCATTTATTTAGAGCTTCAGAGCTTTCAATAACAAAATTGAATGAATTTTTCTGTGAAATGATTCTGTTGCTCATTAGTGACTGGATGTATTTAATTACTTTCAGATTAAATTATTGAGAATTTGCCTCTGATGATGCTAAATTATTACTTTAAAAAGGTAATCAGTGTCATAACTCATTAAAGAAATGTTCTTGTTTAAAGGTTCACTCAGTATTTTTGAGATGAGATGAAGACACTATTTGCATAATTCTAGACTAAACAAAACCAGACTTGTTGAACTTTTAAGGGCATTTTTTTTTTTTTTCCTGTATTTTTTAAAGTTAGCTTTTTATGACTTCATGACCAATATTGCATTTGTTGTCAACATGCTTTTTAATCTCTATTTCATCTTCTATTCCTTTCCATTGCTGCTGTTTAAGTAGTTTCTTATTGTATAGAATTGTTTGTGCTTGAATGACACTTTTCACTCATGCTCACAGATTTGGGCTGGATTTTCAGCTGCTGTGATCTGAGCCAGATATTTTCAACATATTCTCCCAGCTCTCCTTGCCAGTACTTACTGATATACACTTGAATGCTATTAGACTGTGTTGACCCCACCCACTGTAATTAGGAAGTTATTTATTGAGCTCTGCTATTGTTTGGTTTCCTATAAAATCTCCAGTGAAAGGCCCAAACAGGCCTGAGGAATTCCAGAATGAAAGCAGAGAATGTATGTGTCTTCACTGAGAAAGCCACAAATGAATGTCCTCTTTCTGTTCGGCTGTCAAACTTCCTGCCACTTTTCACTTCTTTATCTCTGTTTCTTTCCATTTATATTCTTTTCCAGTAACTATTTTTTGGATGAATTAGCACATGCATCCTATCCTATCATCTCCATATCTTACCATAATTGTGTCTGTTCAGTACTTAGTCTAGTTTAACTTTTTCTAGACATGGAAAAAGCAAAACTTGTCTCTAAAAGATGTGCTAATGAAAGTTAAACAATGATAATTAAAATATTTGCTTACTAATATATTTCACACACCACCTTCAAACTGTCTCATTCTCTCTCTCTTTCTGTCTGTATCTACAATTGTAGCATACACTCATCTAGTCAGTTTCCCTTGGATGAGTGGGCATGCTCAGCTATTTCTTTCTACCAATTTTCAAATGAATTTGAACTCCGCAGTTTACATCAACACACATTTATAATGTCTGGGTGGGGACGGACACCTCAATGTTTCACCAGGGGCTATCATACTGCCTCTCCCATTCAGCATCAACACCCAGTTTATATAACTTCTAATTACAATCCAATGCTTGCTGCAGGGTATTTAGAATACTGAAATACACACAGAGTTGAGTAGATCTGCACTGCTGAGAAAAGGGGCTTTGTTGTTTTATTCATTTATTGCATTTTTAAAAAATCTCTTTGGGAATTCAGTGCCAAGATCTTTAGCACTGTTAAAAGCAAAGAAAATATGTAGACTGAAGGCCATTTAGATATTTTTAGAAAGTGATAAAAGAAAGAAGAATTAGAGAATGTGGTGTGGTGCAGCAGTTGAAGATGTGGTTGAGGTTTGAACCCACTTCAGCAGGACAAAAAGAAGCCTTGGGTTACTTTAGAGGGTCTGAAGCTATAATAAGTGAGTAAAAAATGTGCTAGAAAATTTCAGGAAAAGTTTTTGTTATATATTTTTTTTAGTTAAAAAATATATTGTTCAAATTAAATGAATTTTAATGAATATTATTATATTGATGAATATTATTATATTGATTCTTACTATATTAATTTTCTATCTACAAATTTTAACCTTGTACTTTGTTGCATGTTGGAGCAGCTGTTAGGTTTAGTCCCTGTGGCTCAGCTGTAGTGTTCTATAATATAACACAATCCCAGAGTAGCCAGCGTTCCCACTCTGCCCAGGCTGTCCAGGATTAGAGTAAAGCAACAGAGGCTTGACATATGTGATGAATCATTAAACTAGTTTTATCTGTGTTTAAAACCAGCTTAAGCTGACATAAACGGAACTGAACAATATCAAATGCTGACTGTAAATAATGAAGTGCTTGTGAAGCTGATGGAGCACAGCAGTAAATAGCAAAAGAGAGACCTGACCAAGAAAGCAGCAACAAATAACATAGTATATACAAGTTTACATCATAATACAAAACACAAATAAAAAATCACAACAACAATTCACCAAAGGATAAAATCATTTAATGGCATTTTCAGAGAGACCAACAATGGAGAGTCTATTTAGGAGTATGCCATGATCAACTGTGTCAAAAGCCTTTGATAAGTCAAGAAAAAGAGCTGAACAATTTTTTTTGCAATCTAAGGCATCAATAATGTTACTAAACACTTTCAAAGCAGCAGTGACAGTAATATGCTGCTTTCTAAATCCAGATTGAAAAGGAGAAAGAATATTATTTATTTCCAGAAAAGATTTTAATTGTTCATTTAATAATTTCTCCAAAAGCTTGGATAAAACACATAGTTTAGATATTGGTCTATAATTGTTCAAATGCAAAGGGTCCCCCCTTTAAAAAGAGGAGAAACAAAAGCAGATTTCCAAATCTTAGGGATTTCACAATGGGAAATAGAAAGATTAAATAAATAAGTCAATGGTTCAGCAATAAAATCAGATGCAAACTTTAAATAAAACGGTTCCATCTTATCAGGCCCTGCAGGCTTATATGGGTCCAAAAAACTCAAAGCTTTATGGACCTCAGAGACAGAGCTGGTTAAAATCACATTTTTGTGGACTTAATTTACATGGAATGTCAGTTGAAGGTACAATAAGATAATTTATCGTAGAACTATTTTGTGACAGCTTCAAATAGAGAGCCAGAGGATATAAAATGTTAATTTAAACTATCTGAAATAACTGACTTCTCTGTAGTCAAATGACTATTGACATGTTGACATGATAACAGAGTTACTTTAGAAAACTATAGTTGAGTGGTGGGTCGTGAACTCAAAAGGGGTCGCACATCTGTTCTGACAGGGTCATGGACTGCATAGAAAAAACTGCTTGCTTGTACTTACTAAATGCAACTACATATATATTATATATTATATATATTATATATATATATATAATGTGTCAATGACAATGACAATGCAACTAAAATGTAAAACTAAAAATTACATAGGCATATTTAAAAATGACAAAAGCAAAACAAAATTACAAATTAAAATGAAAGTAGAAAATATTTTTAAAAATATGTCTAAATCAAACTATTAAAAAACTGTAATAATCAATAAAAGTAACACAACACTGATTGTGATTTATTTTTTTATTAATGTTTTTCATGATAATTTTAAATAAATAGTCTTATCAGTTTTTGTGTCATGATGCATGAATCAGTGTTTTTTTTTTTTTTTTTGCAGTGAATAATTGGC
>NW_015666157.1:46001-49167 GCF_001515625.1 Sinocyclocheilus rhinocerous | reverse complement strand
AATTGGCTAAACCAGGTGACAAACCACTGGTATAGTTCACTCAAAACTGGAAATTCTGTCATCAATAACCTCATGTTGTTCCAAACCTGTGTTAGTTTCTTTCTTCTGCTTAACACAAAATAAGATATTTTGAAGAATGTTGGTAACCAAACATTTCTGGTCCACACTGGCTTCCATAGTATGGAAAAATACTATAGAAATCAATGGAAGGTAGTAGACACTTGGTTGTGAAACAGAGCTAGTTTGTCATCAATCACTGTAACAATGTCATTTTCATGCTTCCTTGTGAAAGCTGTATAATATTAAACACACACAGACAGTGTGAGAACAAAGGCTGTCTTTGCAGATATTTGCAGATTTATTTGCTCAATAATTACTCCGAGCGAGACGTCTGATGCTGTTTGATTGTAAGTGTGTTTGAGCGTGTGTGTGTGTGTGTGTGTGTGCAGGAGTGCTGTATTTGTTTGTTTATCTGTTTTGTTTTGTTCTAAGGCTTGCCAGGCATTAACTATGATGACTAAAAAGACTGAGCGAGAGAGAGAGAGAACCCTGCGTTTGGATTAGGGTGGTCACAGCTCACTGCATCTAACCCAGTTTGCACCAGATGCTCCAGTTAGGGCATGTGCGAGACAGTGCTAGAGGAAGCGTGTCAGCGAGAGGATGAGGAGGGAGAATGATGATGGTGGTTATCCTGTCATTAGTCTGAGTGTGTTTCCCCGCTCCTATCGCCATGGCGACAGCGTTTCCCTCACCTCCGTCTCTGTGTGTGTCTCTCTCGTGCAGTGAACGCAGCAGCAGGGATCGGCACAAATCACACAGCCGAGACAGCAGCAGCCGCTCAGACAAAAATGTCACCATCAGTGCATCGTCAGCTCAGCCACAGCAGCCGGATCAGAGCTCCGCCCCCACAGACGCCCAGGTGAGTCAGATACTGAATAGATTTGAGGGTCATTGATGTAGATTCACTGTTACTCCAGGGGAACTGAACCTGTGAGTTGCTTGAATAAAACACCTTCTCGGAAGACACTCTATGCAGACTGACAAGGATTAGAGTAAAGCAACAGAGGGCTGGGAGCTGGGGACTGTGACGTTTGGCTGTTAAAGGAAAAATGAAATGGTCATATTGGAATTAATATTTTAATTTTTTAAATATTTTAGCAAATCAAAGCATGTTGCTTTTTACATGTAAACCAGTCTCCAGATTTAAAGTTAATAATATAATCAATATTATATCAAATATTGATATTCTGTATAATATCAATATTTTATAAAATATCTATTATATTTTTATACAATAAATATTACATTAATATTACACTACCGTTCAAAAATTTGGAGTCAGTAAGGAAATTGTTACTTTTTTCATCAATGATGCGTGAAGTTGATCATTTAGTTGATCAGATTCCATTTCAAATAAACGATGTTCTGTTAAAATTTCTATTCATCATAGAATCCTGAAAAAAATTTATCTTGGTTTACATCAAAATATTAGGCAGTACAGATGTTTTAATAAATAAATAAAAATAAAAAATATTTCTTGAGCAAAAAATCTGCATATTATACTGATTTCAGAAAGATCATGTGACACTGAAGACTGGAGTAATGACTGCTGAAAATTCATCTTTGCCATCACAGAATAATATGTATTTTTAAATATATTAAAATAGAAAATAGTTATTTAAATTGTAATAATATTTCACAATATTACTGTTTTACTGTATTGTGATCAAATAAATGCAACCTTGGTGAATCTAAGAGACTTCTATTATAAACATTAAAAAGTCTTGCTGACCCCAAACTTTTGAACTGTAAGTTGATATTTTAATGATATATGTATGTGTATATATATTATGTAATTTTCTTATCCTTATTTCACTCATTGCAACATTGCAAACCAATTTCACATGCACATCATTGTATACATACAGTGTAGATGCACAAATACAAACATTCTTGTGGTTTTTAATGCTGCACTGCATATGCATTTGTGCTGTATGTGATGGGGTGAGGGCGTCATCCTGACCGCAGCTCAGCAAACACACAGGCATAGTTAACAGAGTAAAGAGGATAACAGGGATTTTTCAGACAGTGACATGCTCCAGAAAATAGAAAAATGCATTATATTTATTGAATGTTATGTGCTGCCAGAGTAGTTCATTTGTGAAGTGCCCAGTGTTTTGACAGATTAAAGCAAAGAAGCCCCACCTCAAAAGGACAATTTAGAGTCATTTACAGCTCAACTAACGAATATTATTCATGTATATAGTCCTTTATCAAAATTACAAGCTTCACATTTGTGTATTTTAGCCTCCAGTCTGCTTGCCTGCTAGCACTCCATTGTAAAAAGCAAGTCCCAGATGTGGTTCATGCTGTTTCACACCGCATGCATAAACAGCACACAAGCGGTGCTGCAGCTTAACTGCAATAGCAGGCTCACGTTGTGCTTTCACACTGACTGTGTTTCTGCTGCATAAAAGAGCTGCAGCTTTATACAGAAACTAAAGTGATTTTTGGTTACCCACAATGAGTATTAGGTGTGTGTAGTTGAGAATTATTATTACAAATGTGATTGTGAGCAAGGTGGATCACATTTACATCCAAATAGTAATTCATTTACAATGGAACCCAAACTCTATAATCTTCTTAAATGATTTGGATTGACTCTGATTTACTGATTTGCGGTGTTCGGGTGCCTGTCAATGTTTAAACGTAATGAAGGCAGATAGATGTATTTCTGTAAAAAGTCAAGTAGATGACTCTGTTATTTTGTGTTTCTTTATAAAAGCCAATAATGTAAAATGTGTTAATAAAATGGGTTATAGTGTTTTCAATGTATTTTCTACTGCATTCAGCACACTTAGAAGTGGAAAAATAGGCTCAATAGTGAAACTTTACAGGCAAAATTAATATTTGCTGCTATGAGCATGTAGTGTGAAACAGGCCTAAAAATTATATATCAGTTTTCCTGTGATGTTTGTTATCATTGGTTATATTCTGGCATATAGCTGCATTTGAGTTATATAAAACACATATGTACAGGAAACGTTCCGGTCACAGGGAAGGTGAGGTGACTGTGCTGGAATATTATCAGAGAGACAATGAAAAAGGGAATGACAGAATATGAGGGTAAAGTGTGTGTCTGTGTGTGTGTGTGTTTGTGTGTGTG
>NW_015666157.1:26479-43622 GCF_001515625.1 Sinocyclocheilus rhinocerous | reverse complement strand
GTGTGTGTGTGTGTGTGTGTGTGTGTGTGTGTGTGTGTGTGTGTGTGTGTGTTTAAGGAGGGGGTTTTGTGGTATAGACAGATATGGAAAATAGGAGTGACATACATCTCAGTATGAAGGGATGCCGCTTTGTACTTCCTACTGGGTCTGTTATTCTGACCTACTTGGCTCTCCCTCAGGGCCAAAAGGCACACAAAGTTTTTATAGGTCCTCATGTCTGTCTACATTAATTTGTGCAAGTGTGTGTGTGTGTTTAAATACTGTACATTTCTGCTCAAAAAGACTTCTGAGGAATTCTGATTGATTAGACCTAGTTAAGGATTTTAGTGCATTACATTATATTATAACTTTATATCTATCAAATAATCCTGAAAATAAATGTATCATGGTTTCCACAAAAAGCAGCATAAACCTTTAAAAAAACATTGACAATATTAAGAAGCATTATTAACTGAGCATCAATAATAATTGATAATAACTGAGCAGCAAATTAGCATATTACAATGTTTTCTGAAGAATCATGTGACAGTGAAGACTTGAGTAAGGGCTGCTAAAAATTCAACTTTGCCTTCACATGAATTAAATACATTTTAAGATATATTAAAATAGAACACAGTTATTTAAAATTTGAATATTTTTCACAATATTGATGTATTTTTGATCAAATAATTGATCAAATTGATGAGCATAAGAGACTTCTTTCAAAACATTAAATTAAATATTACTGACCCCAAACTTTTAAACGGTAGTGTATATGGGGAAAAAAAACATGAATCTGCCATCTTCATATGCCAATGCCAACATTTCATATTCTTTGAACAGGTTTCATCTTTGCATAGATAATTTGAATTACAATGGCAGATCTCTCATATATAAAGGAGCAAATATACACTGGTATATTTAGTAAAAATATCATAGTAAATCGAGGAAAGCCCCTGGCACTGCTAAAAGGTTAATGCCATGCCCTTGAACGGCTGTCAGGTCTATTCTTCCATGAGTAATCTCATCATGTTGGCTCTGATCTTCTTTCGTCTTCCTGTCATTCAGCCTGGGCCTCTGGAATGTTTTCTCCAGTGAGGAAACTTTAGACGTTAGTGAACAGAATGACTTGGAATAGCAAGCATGTAAGTCATTACTTACTTGCTAAAGGGTCTATATTTATGTTTGCTTGTTGTGCCCTTGTTTGAGTGTGTCTTACTTGCTAAAGTCATTTTTATTTATAAAACGGATAGCTCTGGCTTTGTAATTTGATTGGATGAATTTCAAAGGCTACATAGATTTATCCATTGTTTCAACCATTGGTTTGGTCTTAAAGCTATTACAGTATTTTTCAGGCACATGATGATGTTGTCTGATAATCTAATACCTCCATAGAGTGCTGCAGTGGTGACATATCTTTGTAGGTAAGTCCTGAAGTTAGAAAAAAAAAACAAAAATAAAAAACAGTAGGATTGTTCCATTGGCTTTTGGATTATTGCAAAAATAATTATGTGAAAATGTTTATGATTCTTACACATCATGATAATGTTCACATATGAACACAACATTTATTAATTTTTAAACTTTTACCAGAAAAAAAGCTAAATGTAAGCTTAAGCTATATACGAACTACACCACGGTCGCATGATTTGAACATCACCACCATTAAGCTTCTGACAAATCTTTCAGTCTTAAATTTTTTTTTTTATAAGAATTATCCCTAAGAGATTGAGTTAGAATAGTTTGCAAAAGTGTGATTGTAAGCACAATGAGGCTGTAACCTCTGTAGTCCTATTTAACCACTTGGTTAACCACTGGTCTTTTTCAAGACAAGTAAACGCTTTAACAAAGCGCAAGGTGGTATTACTGAGGTATTTTATACAATAAAACATTAAAATGTCTTTAGCTTGTGTTAATCACAGACCTTATTTCATGCATTTATCAATAAACCCACAAAAAAACAAAAACATAGACTTCAGCACTCTATTAGCCTCTATCAGAGCGTCATCACCAATGACAGATGTCTATTTTGGTTCCTCCCCTTCCCCCCAACTCACTCGCTCATGACTGTTTGACTTTGATTTATCTCGCTTCTCATGGAAGTTAATAGCCCAGAGTCATAATGAGATATTATCTAATCTAATGCAGCTTCTACCTTTTCAAAGCCAACCTCTGTTGGAATCAAGGAATGTCATGGGTTCAATACAAGTTAATTCAGAATCAAGTTAAAGTCTGTCGAAAGCTGTCAGGTAGTACGGAATATCATTTTAAATCATTGTGCTATTAGTTATGTCTGTAATTCTATAATAATGTCCATATTCACTACGTTCATTTTCATTTGGAGTTGTGAACCTGAGAAACACATCTATGCAGGTTTATTTTGGGAAAAAATTAGAGGAAAAGGATGGAGGGTGGAGAAGAGAGAGATGTAGGAGTTTCTCACACTTGTTTACCACTCCTTCGCTTCCTGCTTTTCTTTCTGTGGTACAGCTCAGACTGTGAGAGGGAAATGAGCTGTACTCGAGTCAAGCAAAACACTAACACACATGCAAACACCGCAGTGCTGTAAAATAGTCTGCCCTCTGGTCACAAAGAATCAGCTCATAAGAGTTATTCAGTTAACAAAGGCCTGATTTAAAAAAAGAATCTTTGTGGAATTATTCGGCATTAAAATCAAATAAACTTGTAAAATATAATATTGTTGTACTTGGGTTAAGGAGTAAGTTGAACCAAAAATGAAAAGTCTGTTATCATTTATTGACCCTCATTTCATTGTCTCTTTGAGCCCGGTCTCATGAAAATGCGTATCAATATCACAATTTTTTTGTGTGTGTTTTGCATGCTATTTATACGCAGAAACTGACTTTGGCGTGCATACGAGATGCACGTGTTTGGTGTGCAAATAAAATGTAGTTTTTGCATGCATTTTATGCACTTTGTTGGCGTGCATATGATACACATTTTGGCGTACATATAATACGCACCTACCCCACACCCCTAAACCTAACCATTGTGATCATTTCAGTCAAATCTAACTTTACGTTTGTAAAGCACAGTTCAGCCCGGCTTGCTGTGTGAACCTTTGCAACTGTGAGACTGTTATTGAAGGATGAAACCCGCTATGTGACTTCATCTGATGGGCTCCTTTTTTTTAAATAAAAAAGTGAATGTGCATCTGTATTTGTGTTTCCACCAACTTTTACAACACGCTTTGCTTCTTTAACCTTTTCCATCTGCCATTTCCTCACTTCTGATGATGACCCCTAAAGTTATTTTTGCACAAGGGTTGGCACAAACTCTAAACTGTGTAACAGAAAGGGAAATTCTTTTCTTTTCCTTGTTTTTTGAGCTGAAACCATCAGACGATATACTCACTCTAAATTTTTGTCACTATTCTTACACCTACTAATAATCCCTTTTCTTTAGTTACATACAGCTTGTGCATATCCTATATTGTATTTGTTAGTTGTCTTATTCCTTATTTCTTTGGCCCATAAACACATAGATGCATGAATAAACAAACAAGCCCATAAATAAATATATAAATAGTTGCAGATGAATTACCATCCTTAGTGCAGAATAATCTATAATGGAATTCTAATCTGCGCTGCATTTCACATTCTACTGGCATTCACGCTGTTAGAAAGTTCTCATTTGTTGTTAGTCTGTCTCTCAGTTCTCAGGTTCATTTATATGCAGATGTATGTGAGCTTTGGGTATTTGTCATTAATATATGCTGAGGAGGGAGACCTGGGTATTTCCGTACTGTCTGTCTGAATTAGCTGTGAAGCAGATTTGTCATCTCACCAACAGGGATGGAAAAGTGGGCAAATCAAAAGCTGTAAATGTGTCTTTTTCTGTATTATCGATCCTGAGTCCTGGGTTTGGGCGTCTGAGATAACGGGGCTTTTAGGAGTATGTTGAATTTTTTATGTGCATAAAAAACAGTAGGATTGTTCCATTGGCTTTTGGATTATTGCAAAAATAATTATGTGAAAATGTTTATGATTCTTACACATCATGATAATGTTCACATATGAACACAACATTTATTAATTTTTAAACTTTTACCAGAAAAAAAGCTAAATGTAAGCTTAAGCTATATACGAACTACACCACGGTCGCATGATTTGAACATCACCACCATTAAGCTTCTGACAAATCTTTCAGTCTTAAATTTTTTTTTTTATAAGAATTATCCCTAAGAGATTGAGTTAGAATAGTTTGCAAAAGTGTGATTGTAAGCACAATGAGGCTGTAAACCTCTGTAGTCCTATTTAACCACTTGGTTAACCACTGGTCTTTTTCAAGACAAGTAAACGCTTTAAAAAAGCGCAAGGTGGTATTACTGAGGTATTTTATACAATAAAACATTAAAATGTCTTTAGCTTGTGTTAATCACAGACCTTATTTCATGCATTTATCAATAAACCCACAAAAAAACAAAAACATAGACTTCAGCACTCTATTAGCCTCTATCAGAGCGTCATCACCAATGACAGATGTCTATTTTGGTTCCTCCCCTTCCCCCCAACTCACTCGCTCATGACTGTTTGACTTTGATTTATCTCGCTTCTCATGGAAGTTAATAGCCCAGAGTCATAATGAGATATTATCTAATCTAATGCAGCTTCTACCTTTTCAAAGCCAACCTCTGTTGGAATCAAGGAATGTCATGGGTTCAATACAAGTTAATTCAGAATCAAGTTAAAGTCTGTCGAAAGCTGTCAGGTAGTACGGAATATCATTTTAAATCATTGTGCTATTAGTTATGTCTGTAATTCTATAATAATGTCCATATTCACTACGTTCATTTTCATTTGGAGTTGTGAACCTGAGAAACACATCTATGCAGGTTTATTTTGGGAAAAAATTAGAGGAAAAGGATGGAGGGTGGAGAAGAGAGAGATGTAGGAGTTTCTCACACTTGTTTACCACTCCTTCGCTTCCTGCTTTTCTTTCTGTGGTACAGCTCAGACTGTGAGAGGGAAATGAGCTGTACTCGAGTCAAGCAAAACACTAACACACATGCAAACACCGCAGTGCTGTAAAATAGTCTGCCCTCTGGTCACAAAGAATCAGCTCATAAGAGTTATTCAGTTAACAAAGGCCTGATTTAAAAAAAGAATCTTTGTGGAATTATTCGGCATTAAAATCAAATAAACTTGTAAAATATAATATTGTTGTACTTGGGTTAAGGAGTAAGTTGAACCAAAAATGAAAAGTCTGTTATCATTTATTGACCCTCATTTCATTGTCTCTTTGAGCCCGGTCTCATGAAAATGCGTATCAATATCACAATTTTTTTGTGTGTGTTTTGCATGCTATTTATACGCAGAAACTGACTTTGGCGTGCATACGAGATGCACGTGTTTGGTGTGCAAATAAAATGTAGTTTTTGCATGCATTTTATGCACTTTGTTGGCGTGCATATGATACACATTTTGGCGTACATATAATACGCACCTACCCCACACCCCTAAACCTAACCATTGTGATCATTTCAGTCAAATCTAACTTTACGTTTGTAAAGCACAGTTCAGCCCGGCTTGCTGTGTGAACCTTTGCAACTGTGAGACTGTTATTGAAGGATGAAACCCGCTATGTGACTTCATCTGATGGGCTCCTTTTTTTTAAATAAAAAAGTGAATGTGCATCTGTATTTGTGTTTCCACCAACTTTTACAACACGCTTTGCTTCTTTAACCTTTTCCATCTGCCATTTCCTCACTTCTGATGATGACCCCTAAAGTTATTTTTGCACAAGGGTTGGCACAAACTCTAAACTGTGTAACAGAAAGGGAAATTCTTTTCTTTTCCTTGTTTTTTGAGCTGAAACCATCAGACGATATACTCACTCTAAATTTTTGTCACTATTCTTACACCTACTAATAATCCCTTTTCTTTAGTTACATACAGCTTGTGCATATCCTATATTGTATTTGTTAGTTGTCTTATTCCTTATTTCTTTGGCCCATAAACACATAGATGCATGAATAAACAAACAAGCCCATAAATAAATATATAAATAGTTGCAGATGAATTACCATCCTTAGTGCAGAATAATCTATAATGGAATTCTAATCTGCGCTGCATTTCACATTCTACTGGCATTCACGCTGTTAGAAAGTTCTCATTTGTTGTTAGTCTGTCTCTCAGTTCTCAGGTTCATTTATATGCAGATGTATGTGAGCTTTGGGTATTTGTCATTAATATATGCTGAGGAGGGAGACCTGGGTATTTCCGTACTGTCTGTCTGAATTAGCTGTGAAGCAGATTTGTCATCTCACCAACAGGGATGGAAAAGTGGGCAAATCAAAAGCTGTAAATGTGTCTTTTTCTGTATTATCGATCCTGAGTCCTGGGTTTGGGCGTCTGAGATAACGGGGCTTTTAGGAGTATGTTGAATTTTTTATGTGCATGATATATCTCTGATCCCTTCCCACCTCTTGACAGGATGACAACTGGGGCGAAACCACCACAGCGGTCACTGGAACATCAGACCACAGCTTGTCTCAAGAGGATTTGGCTGGCTTCGGGAAGGAGACAGAAGGTCCAGTAGAGAAATTGAACTGTGTACGCTTCCTTCCTTTGGCCCTCATCCTCCTCCTAGGCCTGCTGGTTCTGATCACCCCCCTGTCCTTCCTGGTGCTGCCCCAGCTGATGTGGCCAGAGCGCCTGCAGGCTTGTGGTACTGCCTGTGAGGGCCTGTTTCTCTCGCTGGCGTTCAAGCTCCTCATTCTGCTGCTGGCTGGTTGGGCGCTGTTTGTGCGACCGGCGCGAGCCTCCCTGCCCCGGATAGCAGTGTTCCGCGCCCTGCTGGGGTTGCTCACGCTCCTCCTGCTGCTCTCCTATTGGCTGTTCTTTGGAGTGCGCATCTTGGACTCGCAGGTATGGGCAAATGTGTGTAGTGACCATGAAGAGTCAAGAGAAACATGTTGAGATTTGTGGAAATGTGATTGTGTGAATTCAGTTTTTATAAAACGGATAGTTTCAGCTGTTGATGAGCCATGTTCAAATCCATATTGAAATAAATACAGATATGCACACCTTTGAACGTGGATCATTATTTTTGTGATGCTACTGGCACTGAAATTACACACTTCACTTATAGTATAACCTCCAATTAGACTAAGGACTTTATTTAACTTAAATGATTGTTTTCTATTTTAATATATTTTAAAATGTAATTTATTCCTGCATGTGATGGTAAAAGCTGGGTTTTCAGCAGCCACTATTCCAGTCTTCAGTGTCACACGGTCCTTCAGAAATCATTCTGATGTGCTGATTTGGTGCTCAAGAAACATTTCTTCTTATTATCAATGTTAAAAATCATTATACATTTTTTCCAGGATTCTTTGATGAAGAGAAAGTTCAAATTAACAGCTTTTATTTCAAATAGAAATCTTTTGTAACATGTGTCTTTAATGCCACTTTTGATCAATTTAAAAGGTCCTTGTTGAAAAGTAATAATTTAAAACATTATTAAATTATTTTATAACACTGAAAATAAAGATAAAACAGGATGTCTTTTCTTTGAAGAACATCACTAAATTTAGTAGAGGTCATTTTGATTCCCTTGGCTTACTGCTTTACTACATGTGCTTGACAGGATGAGAACTACCAAGGCATAGTGCAGTTTGCAGTATCACTGGTGGATGCTCTGCTGTTCATCCATTACCTGGCAGTGGTTCTGCTGGAGACCCGACATCTGCAGCCCTGCTTTTCTCTCTGTGTCGTGCGCTCCACTGATGGAGAGACTCACCACTATAACCTGGGACAGCTCAGGTGCCAGCTGAAAACAATGACCAAACTTTGATTAAAATGACTATAATATGCTGTTTAACGGTCTGTTGCACGCTCTTTAGTAAAAAGTAAAAAGAAAGAGGAAATCACTAGTCACACTTCAAATTAAAGGTTCCAACTAATACTAAAAAGTTGTACAGAACCAAAATGTTTTACATTAGAAAATCATTTTAATGGTCTAGTTCTGTAGAAAACCATTTATTTATTGATGTGTTCAAGAATCTAGAAACCAGTAAGGAACCAGGAACCTTTTAGCGAATAAAGAAGCATATACACTACAGTGAAAATGTTTTTTGATTTGATTTGATGTTTTGTGTGTGTGTGTGTGTGTGTGCACTGTTTAATGCATTAATAATGAGTTGAGGTTGGGCCAAGGGAAAAAGGTCCATTAATCACTCCATTTCAGACACTCCCTACTTTGCCCTGCGTTACTTCCCCTCTCCCTTCCTCTCTCCTGCCCATCGCTTTCCTTTGTTCTTGCTCTCATTGTTTCATTGGCTGAAGATTTTTGATCCAGTATTGCTGCAGAATCAAGTGACAGTGTGCGCACACACACACAAAGCAGAATGAAATCTATTATTATCTGACATCCAATGACTCTGTTTAATGAAATACATGATGGGATTGTGTGTTCCTGTGTTTTAATAGAGTAAGTTTTTTTTTTATAATGTTGATCGGTCTGTCTCTCTCTCTCTCTCTGTAGCATTCAGCGGGCAGCCCTGGTAATTCTTGAACACTATTATAAGGATTTCTCAGTTCACAACCCTGCCCTAATGACGGCTGCAAAGTCCAGGGCAGCTAAACATCTGGCTGGGCTAAAAGTCTATAATGTAGATGGTGAGTTTAATCTGTGTAAAATCACTGTCTGTTTTCTGACCTGACTCTTATTGTTCTCTTGACAAAGACATTCTGAAGTCATTTTGGAATCCCTAAATAGGAAAGGCATCAAAATTGAGATGTCTTTAATACTGTATATCAAATGTTTCTCCTAGACAGAAATGAGAGCCTACGTCTCCTGCTTCACAGATGTCCTGAGAAAAAGTAATGCAACATGTCTCTTCTAGAGTTTTAGAAAAGATCAGTGTCACAAACTGCCAATCAAATGTCAGAGATTTCAACATGAATCTTTCTCAGCATGTTCTTCCAACATCAGATCATCTGAGAAATGCTATCTATGTTAAATGTAAACACTTATAATTGGTAAACCTCAGTACAACTTGACATGAGGTTTTAATGCATTTCATTTAAAATGTCATTTTAAAGCATGCATTGAATCGCAATACATTCATTGTTGGGTTTACTCACTGCTGTTAAAGGAATACCAAAATTCATGCAAAAACGAAAATTTGCCAGAAATCTACTCACCCTTAAGGCATCTAAGATATACATGAATTTGTTTCTTTATCAGAACAGATTTTGACCAAATTAAGCATTACATCACTTGCTTACCAATGGATCCTCTGTAATGAATGGGTGCCGTCAGAATATCCAAACAGCTGATAAAAACATCACAATATTCTACAAGTAATCCACTTGACTTCAGTCCATCAGTTAACATCTTGTGAAGTGAAAAGCTTTGTGTTTGTTAAAAAAAAAAAAAAAATCATCAAGGCGTTTTAACTTTAAACAGTTGATTCTGGCCAAAATCGTGTTTAATTCATAATGATGCTTCCTCCAGTAAAACCTCCACACACTGTTGTCCTCTCACAAAATCAATAGACATATTTGTTTAGAACTGTTTTAGAGTGTTTTCACTTGTAAACGGTGCTTCATCTGTGCATATTTCTCTCCTGATTTAGACGAGGTGACTTTTTCACTAGAGAAAGCAGTATGGATAGAGGAGTTGTATTTTAGCCAGTTGGAATAGTTTGAAGTTAAAAACATCTTAATGACAGATTTGTTTATTACAAACATGCAGCTTTTTGCTTCAAAAGATGTTGATTGATCGACTGGAGTCATGGATTGTTGTGATATTTTATCAGCTGTGTAGACACGCTCATTCTGACGGCACCCATTTACTGTAATGTATCCACTGGTGAGCAAGTGATGAAATGCTACATTTCTCCAAATCTGTTTTAATAAAGAAACAAACTCATCTACATCTTGGGTGGCCTGAGTTGTTTTTTTTTTTCAAAAAAATTTTTTTTGGGGGAACTATTGCTTTAACCTTTGTATATTAATATGTATAACAATTTACATACAGTATAGAGCATTATATCTGGTTTTTATTTATATATTTCAAGTAAATTCTTTGTTTTGTATTTGACCAACCCCGTGCTTTTTTCCACTATATATAACCAATTGTTTTATTTGTTTCTAATTGTATCCCTCGTGAGGAATTTCAGTAGAAACATTTGAGACAAGTTGAGAAAGTTGATACTTGGGATGAGGATAAAATTCTACAGTTGGTTAAATCAACTTAAAACATCAAGTCTCCTAAGCTGTAAAGTAATATTGTCCTGAATTTATTAAATGTGTGTAGACGTACTAAAACAAACACTCATGCACACTTTTAATGCAGCAACCGTGTCAATCAGTTACCACCAACATCTAACGAATCTTCTGTAACGTTTCTTTCTGCAGAGTTTAAAGCGAAACTGAAAAGCTATCTTTTCGATTGTAAGTGCATACGGTATAATACATTCAGAAATCCTTTCACAGAGACACTGAATTGTCAAGTGCTCCACATGTCTTGGTTATTTGCTTGCATGCAGTCATTGTACACAGTGCACGAGGTCACAGACTCATCCAAAAAAAATCGATTTGCATCAAGAAATCCTTCTACATGTCTTGACTACTATGAAGAAGGTACTCATCTTTGCACTCACTGCTATAAAAATCTGTCACAAAAGTCAATAATTCTTCCTCACCCCAGATATCAAAAACACCCAGTCTCTCTCCCTCTCTTCCTCTCTCTTTGTTTGACATTTATGATGTGAAATGCACATACACCATGATGCAGAGATGCATACGTGGGATCAAGTTAACCCCTTAAGCACTCAAAACTTCCTTCATGCCTGTGGCTATTGAACCAGGCCAGGAATGTGTGTGTTTGAGTGTGAGTGTGCATGTATATGAAAATCAGCAGAATGTAGCTCTTTGTGCTTTGCACGGATTGTCAGAGTATTAATAATGCATCACTAGGAAGAAAATCCCCCCCTCCCAAAAAAAAATTTCCAGGTTTCAAAGCGCTCTGAAGTAGTCTATGCTCAACTACATGTTTTTTGTCTGTGTGTTAAATTAGTTTAGTATCTTGTTTCTCTTAATTCTTTTCCTTATTTTTATGTGTATATGTGTACATTTGTTTGTATTTGTAATGTTACACATAACAAGTGAGGAAAGGGTGGTTTCAAGATTCGCTGGTCCATTTTTAGTATACTGTATGTGATTTCAGGAGGTGATTCAGTGAGCTATAGAAGAGATCACAAAGCTGCCCTGCTACCAAGGAAAGTCATGCTGCCCTTGACATGCATTATTAATTATAACTGTGACCTGATTATGGATAAATATGCATAAATAATTCTGTTCACCACATTACTATGCACACAGAGCTAATATGCATTACGTGTGATCTTCATAGCCCAATTCCACATGAAGATGTGCTTGGCTGCCAGTGATCTTTTTTGCAGTAGATATAACATACTGTTCAAAAGTTTGGGGTTTGGTAAGATTTTTTAAATGATTTTTAAAAGAAGTCTCTAATGCTCACCAAGGCTGCATTCATTTGATCAAAAATACGGTAATGTGAAATATTATTACAATTTATAATAACTGCTTTTCATTTGAATATATTTTAAAATGTAAGTTATTCCTGTGATGGCAAAGCTGAATTTTCAGCAGCTATTACTCCAAACATAAAAATCACATGATCCTTCAGAAATCATTCTAAAATACTGATTTGGTGCTTAAGCATTTCCTTACTATTACAAATGTTGAAAACAGTTGCTGCTTAATACTTTTGTTACATGATAATTGTTGGGGGGATTCTTTAATGCATAGAAAGTTCAGAAGAACAGCATTTATTCGCAATATTAATCTTCTGTAACATGAATGTCTTCACGGTCACCTTTGATCTTTTAAATACATCCTTGCTGAATAAAAGTATTATTTTCTTTCAAAGAAAAAACATCTTACAGAACCCAAACTCATGAACGGTAGTGTATATGACCTGTATGAGAGGTAATAAACGGACAATAAAATGACAGTGAATGTAAAAAAATAAAGAAGTTAATTATATTACTTATTAATCGTCATAATAATGACTGCTGTTGAATTACACATTTACATGATGATCTGCAAAGGTATCTGTCTTTTTTGTAATATAGAACAATTTGCATCTGTTCTGTCCCATAATGCTAATCTTTCTCTTTCCAGGTGCTGGTAGCGATACTGCAACCTCTCAATCTCGGGCTAAAATAGCAGCTGCCGCCCGACAGAGAGACACCAGCCACAATGAGCTGTACTACGAGGAAGCAGAGCATGATAGAAGAGTCCGAAAACGCAGAGCACGGTAAGAGAAACTATAGAGGGACAGAGTTTGTGAAACAAGAAGTATGTGATACAGAGCATGCAATTAAATGAAAGAATAGAGTTGTGGTTTCAATGAAAACTGCTGCAGCTTAATATGCAACTTTTCTCCTTCTAGGCTGGTGGTGGCAGTAGAGGAGGCGTTCACACACGTTAGACGGCTGCAGGAGGAGGAGAAAAAGAAGCTGCCAGGAGATGAGATGGATCCACGTGAGGCAGCGCAGGCCATCTTCCCCTCCATGGCTCAAGCACTGCAGAAATACCTGCGCACCACCCGTCAGCAGCACTGCCACAGCATGGACAGTATTCAGGCCCATCTGGCATTCTGCATTACAAACAACATGACTCCAAAGGTGAGACACTGTGTGGCATGAATCTAAACATCTCCTAATTGACACTATCAAAAATGTCCTCAAATATATATGATTCAAGTTCCCATAACAGGAGTGACACTCAAAAAATATTTAGGTTTAAAGTTAAATATTCCAATTGTATATACAATTTACATCCATTTGGATTACAGTAGAGTTTTAATATAAACTAATAAACTACATACGATGCATATTTGTCAGTCATACATAAATGAAACGGGTAAAAACAGATTTCTGTACTAGTACTAATAAACTGAATTAGTTTTAAATACATAATAACCAGGTTTATATATTTAGCATCAATAAATCCTATTGGTTTCAATCCCATACTCATAACTAATCAAATATTGCTAGCAATAGTTTAAGCATGTGAATAATGATTTACACTGATTCTAAGCAATTTGAATAATGCGTTTAATATCATTATTTAAATCAAATCGATGAATATAGTTAGTATAGTAGTATATAATAAATATGCAATGATTTTGCAGAAATCTTACCTGTTTCTTACCCATTTCATGTATTTATGAGTGACATATATGAGGAATAACATTTGAAATTAAATTGAATTATATTTTATGAGAGCAGCTGTATGCATATAACTAAGCTGCTGACTGTTTATTTTCAGCATGACACCCATTTTAACTTTAAAATTCACTACTATATTTGTCAGGAACTTACAATTAAAGAACAATTAAATTATTTTGATTTACTCTCCTTGTTAATTAACATACAGTTTCTGAATAATATTTTTACATATTTAAATACATAGTATTTATTTTATTCATCATATTTCCTATTTGTGTGTATACACTCAATGGAAATTGAATTGATTTCCACTTTCCACAATTTCTCCAGTAAATGTTTAAAACATCAACTGCAACAAGTTAAAATTGATGCACTCAGAAGAGAATTGACAATCGTATTCAGTGTGTGTGTGTGTGTGTGTGTGTGCGCCCTGATAGAACTTTAAGCTTACAAAATCGAACAGTCAGTGATGACGTTATACAGTGCTGCAGCCATGAACATCAAAACCCAGAAGTCTAATTCACCATGGGTCCCCTCAAGATTTTCCTATGGGTTTTTATAATAGGGTTTTCAATTCATGAGTGAAGAAGGTTGTAAATATAAATTGACGACAATTAGCTATTTGAAAGGAAATGATACACACCCATACTGAAAATGCACATTTTTAAGCATATGTTTGCATGCGGAACTGTGATTGGTCTTTTGTTTCTCATATCAACTGATCTATCTGCACTACACATTACTATCAATCTCTCTTGCTACATCTGAATATGCCTACATCCAAACTAAATAGTAGGTGAAAAACAGTACTTGAAAAGATTAGTATGTCCAAATTCGTAGTATTTGTAAAACAGTAGGTGAAAAGTAACCTGATGACCTACTACTTTAGAGATTGGAGAATGTGCATTCAATGGATAATTTACCATCCCATGAGGCCACAAGAGAGGATTTGTGAATGGCAGTGAAGCAACAACGAATTTCATTCATACTACTGATATACATACTTTTTAAACAGTCACAAAGTTTCAAAACAAATACAGTACCTACTAGAAAGTATTTATTCATCTTTATTTCTATAATGCTTTATATAATGGAGATTGTGTCAAAGCAGCTTCACAGTGATAAACAGGAAAAGAATCAATTATTGAGACAATTTAGATTCTGCTGTAAAGCAGGTCTAAAAACACAGTAGTGTCATTATTGAGCTCAAATAAAAAAATTCAACAAAAAAAAAAAATGTCCCAGTCCCAAATGTTACACACAACTTCTAATCAAATCAACTTACTGTAGGATACTAACAGACATCAGTGAACAGATATGGGTGCTGTTGTTCCCTGCTAGGCATTTCTGGAGAGCTATCTGATGGCTGGGCCCACACTGCAGTATACGAGAGAGTGCTGGAGGACCCGGCAGTGGATGCTGGTCAGCGAAGCATCGGTCACCAGTCCCCTCCGTCATGGCTCTGAATTCCAGCTCAAATCATCTGACTTCAGCTTAGTGGTCACCAGCAAAGCTATCCCTCACCTCAAACTCAGTGAGGAGTACGTCCACCCCAAATCTCACAAGTTTGTACTACAACTACAGTCCGAGACCTCCGTCTGATGGATTCGGTTGCTTTTGTCTGTTTGGTTTTATACACTTGTAAATTTTGGACTAGTACTATTTTGTTTGAAATTCTTTTTCACTTTTTCACAGTTTATAAATGGCATTTTACATAATGGATGTATTTTGATACAATATTTGTTATTACCAAGAACAGAGGAGGGAAAAAAACAAACAAAAAAGATATACATGTACTGTATGTATCCGATTACCTAGTGCTGACTGGTGTGATTGTGCTGCTTGTCTGTATGTTTCTTTCTGCATAGAACAAATGCTAATTACAAACTGTGATAAGCATCAGACTGAGGCTTCATTGGTAAAGTTTTTGCAAGTAGATATTGTTTAGGATATTTATGTTTGTGAGACATTTTTTTTTCAGTTGACCACAACAGATGAGCATCAGAGCTGGAATTCTGTAAGATCTAGTAAGGTCACAAACATCAGTTAGAAAGTCACATTTATCAATGTCATGTTACATAATAGTGGTATAATAGCCAAACATACATTTTCAGCCTGTTGGATTTTTGTTATTTCTACCATTTTTATATGTTTGGAAGAAATATGGGTAATATATTGTGAGAAAAGACCCTGCCTTTTTTGTGATTAATAAATTGTGATTTGTAGATTGCCCCTTTTTTTGTGTGTGGTAATTAAATTGTGAATAAGGTATTTTTACGTTAAATTTTTTTCAGTGTGTGTGCATCATCATTAAAGAATCATTAAAATTCTATGTCCAATTGTATATTGAGAAGTAGCCTAATCATTTAAAACTATTTGCAAATTCACTCTTTTTTTGTATGCCCAATTTGTTGAAAACACAAAATCACATACAGTTTGAAAATACATGAATCATGTGAGTGGTACCATATTTTCAATTCAAAACGGCAAAATTTGAGGAAAAATGTTCCTCATGAGGATATTACTGTCAGCCGTTTAACATTTATATTTTAAAACAACTGTCAAAAATTTAAAGTTTTTACTTCAGTCTTTTTACCTCGCTCTCTTTCAATGTTAAACCTGATGCTTTGCACTGGAATTCATGCTCTAGAGAACTCTGCTTCTGTGAACAGTAAACCCCACCTGCTATGACTTGATTAGCCATCTTAATCTTTTTAATATTGACAAATGTCACTAGATTGCTGAGCCAGACCAGACCAAAAATGCAACTTTTAAACCTTTTTGCTTTCCTAACAGCAAACAGTGCAATGGAGTGCAGCAGAGCAGTGCAAGAATCTTGGATTCATTTCTATTTTTTGGGCAGGATTTGTCCTCCTCAATGTTTAGAACCTTTCAGTCAACCTTGTTTTTAGCTATATAGAGAAGTGTCTTGTGTTATTTGCTTAGAAGTTAATGTCTTTTGCTGATCTTTTTACCTTGCTAATAAAAAGGGTTTATTTCTTCTTCTTCCCCTTCTTCTTCTTCTTCCTCCTCTTCTTCTTCTACTTCCTCCTCCTCTTCTTCTTCTTCTTCCTCTTCCTCTTCCCCTTCCTCTTCTTCTTCTTCTTCTAAAGTTGCATGACTTTAATTGCTGTCCAGTTAAAATGAAAAGTTGCCTGTTTTTGTTGCAGTAGCCTACATATTGCTGCCTTCAAGTGTACTCATGCCAACCAGTAAACATGCCAACCTTCATGACTTTCTGATGTCCATTTTTATCAATGGAAATGAGAGGAAGGAAGGCCGTAATACTAATGTTGTCCACCAGAGGGAGGCACAAGACAACAAATGATTTTGTAAACGGTTCAATAGATTAACTATGCATAACATTCATCATAGTTTCATAAAGTTTAATAAAGGCTAAACAAAGTCTAATTACAGATAAATAATACCTTCATATTTATATATCCTAAATACAGAAAACATTTGTCAAGTTGTCAGACATGACTGCATATATTGCGGTCCAGTTAAAATGAAGAGGCAATATTATTTGTCTGTTGTGATATGGTACATAAAATAATACTTCCATAGAAAGACATTTAAATAGGCCTACTCGTATTACATTTGAAAAGAGACTTGGCCATTGTAACATAACTGTATCCTTTACATGAGGTGCTTTCACCTTGATTTCAATTTGACGTCAAATACTAGACAGTGATGTCGGTGCCAATAGCCTTGTGGGCAGCGTGCCTACCATAGACTGTATAAAAACATGGACGTAGTGTCTGTGACGTCACCCGTTGAATTCTGAAGAGCTTTTTTGAAGCCCAAAGTGGGCGGAGCCGGTCGTCGCCATCTTGGCAGCGCGTCACCGCGCGTCACTCCCGGATAATCGAAAATGGGCAAAGAGGCGGGACGTGGGTGGCGCTGAGGTGCTCAAAGTGTTCACTGCACAGA
>NW_015666157.1:21457-26335 GCF_001515625.1 Sinocyclocheilus rhinocerous | reverse complement strand
GACAGCAGCGGCAATCCACCTGTCACTCAAGTGGCCACGCCCTTAATTATGCAGAATTTTAAGGCTTAATATAATTTAAACGGATGAGTTATAAAAAAAAATGCACCCCCCTCACAGTTGTCATGAAGGGCAAAATTAGCTATATAGACCAAAATAATTGTTTGAACCGGGCTATAAACATGTTTTTTTCTGCTGTAAAGTTGGGCATTTTAACATGAGGAGTCTATGGGATTGACTCCCTTTTGCAGCCAGCCTCTAGCGGCCAGTTGATGAATTACAGTTTAAGTCACTTCCTTGTTGGCTTCAAGAGAGAGAGAGCGGGAGGTTGCCGCTCGGTGCCTACATAAAACACCATTGAGTTATGGGCGTCCTGAGTTTGAATCCAAGCTTGTGGACCTTTCCTGATCTCGCCCCCTCTCTCACTTCCTGTTGTTACTCTGTCCTATTTAAATAACGTCAAAAACAAATATTTGTAATAAATAAATATAAGTCATTGATGACAATGCAGGAACATAATTTTAAATTCAGTTTGGACAGCAATTTCTTGGTAATTGGGTGAAAATAGGAAGTTAATCCCACACTGAAATTGGTTTAATGTAAATGTGGGCCAATATGTTTGACGTTCAATTTACATCAAATCAACATCATTTCAAGTTTTTGACATCAGTTGGATTTGCGTATTTGACCTGTTTTTTTAATGTCAATTTTGATGTGTTTTCAACATCAATTGCTCAATGGGCCATGCTTGGACCCGATGATCGCCGCTTGCGGCTATATTTTAAAATGTAATTTAGTCTAATTACAAGTACTTAATTTTTAGAATCTGATTATGTAATCCAGATTACATGTACTCAGTTACTACACTGGAATAATGTTACCATATCAACCCAGTTTTTGATAATACTTATTGAGTTCATAAAGTGAATGTTTCGCTGTTTTCAGTTATTCCCC
Organism: Sinocyclocheilus rhinocerous; assembly: GCF_001515625.1. NCBI lineage: Eukaryota > Metazoa > Chordata > Actinopteri > Cypriniformes > Cyprinidae > Sinocyclocheilus > Sinocyclocheilus rhinocerous. The sequence continues at coordinate 25,384 of NW_015666157.1, read as the reverse complement.
TAATTATTTGTTTCTCTACAACACTCTTGGAGTTCATTTTGTTATATTAAGTCTCTGGTAGTCTCAGACTTAGATGTCATGCCCACGGACCATGGCTAAAATTTTAATGGCTTTAAGGCAAGCCTCCAAAAATAGCAAAATAAAATAAAATAAAAAATAACAAGTGTATATAATTAAGATTAATATATATAAGTAATATATATAAGTAATATATATATATATATATATATATATATATAAGAATATAAGTGTAACTTTTTCTGGAGATGTAAAAGCATCTATTTAGGTGTCTATTGGCTTTATATATATGTTGGTGGAGGGTTTAAGTATCACAAAAGACATCACAATGTCCCTGAGCTGACAAGACCTTTCACTCAGATTGTCATGCTGATCCCTCTTTTCCAGATAAGTCAGGAGCATATGAATTTAGTGGCATAGTCTTTGAAATAGTTTGAGATAATCTGAAATGATTTCATTTCAACTGAGCTGGTTTTATTTGCATTTATAATTGAGTTTTTTCTTCACTTTGAGTGTTTTTCAAAGTTTTTTTTTTCTGTTTTACTGCAAAGTAACTAAAGTTTGCATGAAAATGTAAATTCTCACGGTATATTTGGTATTTTATGGATCTTATTGCGAATTCATCCATGAATATGTTTGTCTTTTTTCTTTCTTTTTTTTTTTTTTTTGTCGTAATGTTCAATCTAAACTCGATCTTCTGCTGAAGGTGACAGATTTCACCCTGGAGACATATTCCAGACTTCTCTGTCTCTAATATTTTAGTCTGCTTAAAACCTGCCCCTCGAACAATTGACTGCAAGCTCACATCTCAAAATCTAATGAACAGCCAATGGTTAGAACCAAGTCCTCACCCTGCATTCTTGCTAGTATTTGATCATTTCATTGCTCTTAGCAATCAGGCCCAACAAAACTGCGTCAGCAGTAGTGCTGGGCGATATACCAGTTCAAACGGTAAGCCGGTTTGAATTACACAAATGGTATGAATTTTGACATTTGTGGCTAAGCAATGTAGACAACGTTGTGGATTGAGAGGAGATCTCTGTCTGCATACACTTCTAACTAATGGTTAGAGAACTTCTAGAACTATAACACACAACTTATTATTTAACTGGGCAAATAAACCAACTGCAGCCATTAACAGGGGTCAGAAACACTGAAGATGAAAGCAAAGAGGAAGTACTGTAGCAGGCAGAGCAAACTCACTGTTCATTATGCATTGTAAGTCGCTTTGAATAAAAGCATCTGCTAAATGAATATATGTAAATTTAAATGTAAATAATTACTGCCCAAGGCATTCGCAAAAAGGCCTGATTGAGATGCATTAGTGGTTAGTAGTGTGTTGTAGTCATGTTCAAGACACTTTGTCGGTCTTTCTTGCTACATGAAACCATTAGAAAAGAAAGCACTGGATATTTCTAAAAAAAAGTTTATATAAAAAAAAAAGGACTATAATTTATAATTTGCACTAATTCATTTTTTTTCTCCGTGTCCTTAAAATCTACTTACAGTAAATATTTAGTTAACATTATATTGTATTTCTAGACAGGCTCATCTTACCCCAAGTTCCCATATTTAAATTGTGTTTTATATGTACACAAGTCAGAGATCAAACAATCATATCCAGTATCATCCTCGTGACTTATATACACTTGACTTCAAGTAAAGTATAAAAACAGGGCTGTTAGAATTAAGAATTTGGAGATCAAGTATTTCAAAAAGATCTGTTCTGGTTGAGCGATGTAGCACAGAAAAGATACAGGTATACCCTGGAGCCAAGAATCACACAGACACAAGGAGTGCAGTTCAATCATGGCACACAGGTTTAGATGTACAATATACTGTATATGGATAATATAGAAAGTGAAACTGTCAGCTCAGTTGTTTTGCTCAGCATAAGCAAAACAACATGTCTTATGACCATTACGCAATGGTCACATCCTTAGGAGGTACAGAGAAGAGCACAGGATGTTCTAGAATCTTACAATGGCCACTTTACGACAAAATGTCTTACACTGTAAAAAATAAGTGTAATTTTAACTGTAACATTTTGTAAAAATGCTACGGAAAAAAACTGTTAATAGGTTAACAGTAAGTTCCCATACTATATACAGGGAAAAACTGTAAAATATCTAACCAGACATTTCATGTAATTTTACAGTAAAATGCTGTTAATTTTACAGTTTTTAGAAGTAAAAATAACAAATCAATGTATAATTTACAGTCAAAAACTGTAAACTGATATTCCCAGAATTCCCTGCATGACCCTCCACATTTTAAAGTATTTTGTTTAAATAATCATGTTTTTTTAATAGTTTTTGTTATTAGTTATGTATATTTGGGCTTTATGTTACATCTTCTGTTGTTTAATGAAAGTTTAATGCATTATTTAAGTATCATGTGTGTTACCATGATGGTGTTTTGTGTTTGCATGAATGACTCTGTGCACCTTCTATATATTAGTATATACTTCTGCTTGTGGCGAAGCTACTTGTGATGAGCTTTGATTCTTCATGTGGCTTTCTCTTTTACCACCTGCATTATTATGGTGGTTGTCAGTATGTACAAAACAGATTTTAATAGCAGTGTGCATTGTTGAATTTACTGGTTTACATTCAAATTTTCTTGTTTGTAAATTACAGTTTTATACCGTAAAATTTATAATTTTTGGCCGTAAATGTGTTTACAGTTTTTCTGTATTTTTTACAAAATTATTCTGGCAACCACAGCTGCCAAAATTATTTTGTAAAAACTACAGAATTTTTTTTACAGTGTACCCATTGAACATCCATGTGCATTTATACAAAAATAAAAACTTATTAATATTGTCTTGTTAGTCAAAATATATTTTCTTATATATCAAACTAAGAGGAGATCTGGTTAATAAGGATTACACTTATATTTCTGATTCCATATGTTCTTCAGGTTCCAACTGATAAGTACTGTATGAGCATAATCATCATAAGTATTAGTATTTGTGTCTGACACAAGCTCATCTGATTGAACAACAGTCGGAGCAAATGTCTGCATGTTTTGTAATTTCAGCATCCCTTGGTAAGTTTCTCTTGATGTGATGGCTGAAATGGAACGCATAATAGAACTACTAATACATTGCATTAGGCATGGTGCTATCAGCAGTAAAATCAACATTAGTACAATAATAGGTATGGCGGAGTTGAAAATCCAGGTTCCCCATCCTCCCCAAAGACTTTTGAGCCAGCCAAACCAGGAATTATCCCTCTTTGGCTCCGGGATGGATTCCTTCATGTGGTTTACAATGTTCGTGATGTTGTCTGAATTATCTGGAATGTAAAAACAACAAGACACACCCAACATTTTACATGGGTTCCTCCCATGTAGGCAAGGGGTCAGTGTTAATTTCGTTGACGAATAATTTTCGTCATAATTATAGTCAACGACATTCTTTTCACCGACGACAACGAGACGATAACGAACTAAAACTCTATTTGAATGACAAAAACTATGACGTAAATCTATTGACACTTTCGTCAATGAATAAAAACGAGACGAAAATATTAGGGGGGGACGATTTGGGATGAGATTCATTCAGAACGAATCTGATGCGTGGTTCGGAGGTTAGATGCATACGAACTGGCGGGACATACAGGGTGCGAACTACGGGGGAGCTAGGGGGAGCTCGGCTCCCCTTAATAAGACATGGGCTCCCCTGAAAACGGGATTTGTGAAATTTTGGGGGGTCTCAAAAAATATTGACAATGTGTTATTTTGACATGCAATTTCAGTTTTGTGTAATGTGATCATCGTGGATTATTATGTGTAAAATTGCAAAAATATCATTCATTCATGCATGACGGCAATTTAAACCTAATTCACTTCAATAAAGATAACTATACATAATATTCTTGTCATGAGCATCGCGGTGTGGGGGCG
>NW_015666157.1:6785-21347 GCF_001515625.1 Sinocyclocheilus rhinocerous | reverse complement strand
CCCCGGACAGGGGGAGTACCCCGGGCTCGAGAGTAATTACCGAGCTCGGAGCCCTCTCCCCGGACAGCACGCCAAATACGCATAACCTTTATTCGGTTCATTATATGTAAGTGTGAACTCGTGAAGTATGTGTGTTAGATAAATAAGTGTATGAGTGTATAAACATTCTTGTTCTTTATGAGAAGTGGTTTTATTTAATTTGAACATAAAGGCATGTTGTGTGTCCCTGCAGTTATATCTGTGACTATCATGATAAAACTAACCTGTTTATCAGTGAATTTGATATCCATGTTCAACTTATGCATCATATCGCATCCCAGTAAATTCATTGGAGCCCCTGGTATAATTGTAAATTTATGAAAAAATGGTTTGAATCCAGGAGCTCTTACTTCCAAAGGGGGTGTTACCGAACATGCAATGTCAGTTCCTGATATTCCCACAGAGTTAACTATTTGATTAGAAAGAGGACCCCTATAATGTGCGGTGGTCATTGACGTCACATCCGCTCTGGAATCCAAAAGGAATGTTTGTGGTTGACCATGCACCATTAGTGTAACATAAGGCAAGTCTTCACTATGATTTGAGAATGTGAGGGTCATCATAGATAAATCGGAACTGACATTACTCTGTAGGCCTTCCTATTCTTGCTTATTGTACCATGTAGTAGGATACATGGTGCCTGTTGGTTTGGTTCTCTGTTGTTGTGGCTTCACCCAAGGCTTCCTCTGCAGCTGACCTTTCCATGCCCTACAATCACGGCGTACATGACCCTCCAGTAATAACAAACTATTCCTGGGCTTCTTTGTTGAGTCAAGTGTGGATTCACTTCTGCTTTTTGGTCATATACTTTCCCCTGAGGTTTCTGCCCTGTAAACATAGCAGTCTCAGTTTTAACCGTGAAACATCCAGATGAGTCTAGTTCCCTAACTCGCTTCCCCATTGCATCTATATCCATATCGAATAGATTGGCAGTTGTAATTCTGATCAGTTGTGCTTGTTTGCATTGCATATTATTCAAGAAGGTATTTATGAACAAGGCATGCATCTCATTATTTATTGGGAGTTTAGATTCTTCAACCCATGCCTTCTTAAACTGAATATAAAAGTCTGAAGCAGATTCTTTATGCTTCTGCTTGGTGTTTGCAGTGAATGATAAGTGTAGTGACCCTTACTTGATTTAAAAGTTTGTCACTTCTTGGGTCTGCCGGGGACATTTTAGACACCTCTTTGTTTGCTCCTTTATATCCAATAAAATCCAGGAAAATGAAGTAGATCACAGTTTATTTATTAATCTTGCATGTTACAAAAAATAAACTGATGCAACTTAACATTGAAAGTAAAATACAAAATAATTTAAGCTGCAAATTATAATTATAATTATAATATATTCTGGAGCACCAGAAAACATTGAAAGGGAGAAAGAAGGTCTAAAGACCTTGTGCTCCCAGTAGACCACGCTATCTCATTAGACACCTGTGGCTTTATCTTATGATTTGTCCTGTAGAGGGCGCACACTTGTCTGTTACCTAGATGTTTATCTAAGAAAGTTCTTAGTTCTTTAAAAAAGTTATCATGGTTTTCAGGCTTTTCCCAGAAAAACTCATGGGGCGTTGAAGCTGTGCCTGAGCCTGTTGTTTTATCATTGTCATGACTCAGCGTTGGACATTCACTAATTAGCACTGACTCAGTAACATCCCCTTCCAATGTTTTTAGCAGAACTGCCCTGTAATCTGCACCAGTAAAATGATCATATTTTGTATGTATTTGCAGAACGGTCACAAATTTACCAGGGTTCTGAGGAGAAGGCAAACTTTTGCATATTGATTCCATGTCAGATATTTTCAATGGTTACATAGATATAGCATTTCCAGCTCTTACCCACACCATTGTATTTCGACTAAAGATCTCAGTTTTGTTACCCTGTTTCGCAACTTGTGAATTAATTTGCAATGTTTCCGATTTCACCACAGATAGCGCAGAGGGTTCAGGCGTGCAGTAGGGTGGGGGGTTTTCTATTGCCGGGCGATTTTTCCTAGCTACATAAGCAGCTATTTGTTTCTTTTCTGGCCCTTGGTCCCAAATTTTTTTCATATCTTTCCATACATCATAACTTTTTGTCATATATTTATAGTCCCAATTTGGGTCAACTCAGCCCTCTTTGACTAAACTTCTAGCCAGTTGCATGTCTTCCTCTTTAAATGAACCCTCTCGCAGATACGGTGTTTCAATTTGTGGTTTCATTTGCTCTGACCATCCCGCCATGTTACTGACGTACGGTTCAGTATAAAATCCCTGATTATTTCTATACATAAAATCAACTGGTTTCTCCCCGGGTAGGGGTCTTGAGAATGAACCCCCCCATCTTCCACTTTATGAGTTAGTAATTGATTTTAGTATTAGTACGTGCACAGATTTTTCTGTACTCAATTGCCCAACCTCAATTGCCATACATGTATCGTATTGTGACCGTGGGTGATTGGTCCTATTTTTGGCTTACACAAGACTTTCCATCCTGATCGCCTCTAAATCACCTTCTTTTGTTTTTGGGTGTTATCTAATTTTGGGCTCTGTTCTATGACATCCAGGGTTAACATAATTCAGCATATTAATTTATATATTGATTACTTTCATTTTCACATAATACTTCAATAAAATTACACAATACTCTCACCTTAACAGTCCAGCTCTTGCCAAGCTGCATTCGGGTCGCCCCTAAAACACCCTCTTTTAGGTCACAATATATCAACATGCAATAACAATTGAAATTATTTTCATCAATATCAAATATGAAAAGATTTTCCGCGAAGTAATACATTCTGCCGTGATCCGAAGTACAGTGTGATCAGTACTGCACCTCCAACCAACCAAGTTAATAGCTAACCAAAGCTACTGTTGCCAGCCGAAATGTAACAACAATGGAAAATAAATTCCACTAGCGACTAGTGATTAAAAACCTATCTCGTCTTTTTACGAGATGTTTAACAGGATCCTACAAGGGGTAAGCGCCATATTTCCTTCAAGAAATATCTAAAAACACTTACCCCTCCTATTGTAGGTCCTTCCCTGATCTCCGGCACGCTTTTCTCTTTTCCCGGTTCTTACGGAGAATCCCCCCTTTCGCGGATGAGCCCCAAGCTGTTAGAATTAAGAATTTGGAGATCAAGTATTTCGAGAAGATCTGTTCTGGTTGAGCGATGTAGCACAGAAAAGAGACAGGTATACCCGGGAGCCAAGAATCACACAGACACAAGGAGTGCAGTTCAATCATGGCACACAGGTTTATTGTCTAGAGCAGGGGTCTGCAACCTTCAACATCAAAAGAGCCATTTTGGCCCCTTTTCCACCGAATAAAATTCACGTGGAGCCACAAAACCGATTTGATCCCTAAAATGAAGATAACACAGCATAAAGCTAAAGTTTTATATTTAGTTATGTTAGAGGGCAGGGGAGTAGCAATCATTTCAGAAGTGCGAGGGGCAGAAATGTCAAATGTAATAATAATTATAATAATAATAATAAAAATAAATAATTATTATTATTCATGTATGTTTGTCTAATTGACAAAAAAAAACTTTTATGTCTTTTAATTGGCTAAGAAATAAAATACAGTGCTGGACAATAACCAATAATTTGTATTCTATAATATTTTTGATATATATTTTTCTAATGACAATTTTATGATTATGATTAGTTTATATACTAATAACACTTTTTCCATTTTTATCACAGAATAAGGCAGATAATATATTTTATAGCTTCTGTAGCTACTGTAATAAATGCTATGTCAGTTAGCACTGTATCATTCATATACTTTATTTATTACCTGGAGAAGACTTGAAAAACACATGTTGTCGCAATCGTTTATGTTCTTCACGTTTCATTTGTTATGGTTTATGCTTGTTATTCACCTTAGCTACAGCGATCGCTGGATGCCTTTGTCCATATTAGCAAAGAGTATAGAAGACCTAGGTCTTCTATACTATTTGATATTAGGAATTTCCTGCAGGTCAAGTTATTACTACTTCTATGAGTCCGTTTTGGACTTTCAGCGCGAGAGCGCCCTCCAGCTTCGAGTATGAATGAAACAGACACAGCAGGAGAGTGTTGAGCACTCCGTAATGTTCACATCGATTTGGATACGAATAAAACGTATCCAAAACGATGTGACTGTCTTGTCTCTTTTAATTTAAATCTAGATTTAGTCACACTGGCCCTTGAAAACGTCTACGTGAACACACTTGCCCGAAGTGCAGGGGAAGAGTTTAGGTTTTATTAAAATTCAGGGGAACACGTCTCCTACGTATTCTATGCCCATGCTACAGGGAGCCACCGCGGAGGGGTGAAAGAGCTGCATGCGTCTCAGGAGCCGCGGGCTGCCGACCCCTGGTCTAGAGGTACTGTACAATATACACTACAGGTCAAAAGTTTTGGATCAGAACAATTTTTTATGTTTTTTACAGGAGTTTCTTATGCTAATCAAGGCTGCATTTATTTGATAAAAAATACAGGAAAAATGTAATATTGTGAAATATTATTATGATGTAAAATAACATTTTTCTATTTTAATATACATTAACAATATACACTGCTGTTCAAAAGTGTGGGGTCAGTACATTTTTATTTGTTCTTTTTTTGAAAGAAATTAAAACTTTTATTCAGCAAGGATGTGTTAAATTGTTAAGAAGTGATAGCAAAGATTTATATTGTTAGAAAATATTTATATTTTGAATAAATGTTGTTCTTTTTTACTTTTTATTCATCAAAGAATCCTGAAAAAAGAATTGCAGTTTCCAAAAAATATTAAAAAAAATTGGCAGCACAACTGTTGCCAACATTGATAATTCTAATAATAAATCAGCATATTAGAATGATTTCTTAAGGATCATGTGACACTTTATACTGGAATAATTCAGCTTTGCATCACAGAAAAATTTTTTATTTTAAAGGATATTAAAATAGAAACCATTATTTTATATTGTAATAACATTTTGCAAGATTACTGTTTTTTTCTGTATTTTTGATCAAATAAATGCAGCCTTGATGAGCATAAGAGACTTCTTTAAAAAAACATTACAAGTCTTACTGATTCCAAACTTTTGACCGGTCATGTATATGGATAATATAGGAAGTGAAACTATTTTTTAGTAATATAGGAAGTGAAACTATCAGCATTAATAGAGGAAAAAGTGAGATAGATGCTAAGCAAAACAACATGTCTTATGACCATGACGCAATGGTCACATCCTTTAGGAAGAATCTTACAGGCTCTTTCTGGAACTTCACAAAATCTTCCTCTGAGATTCTGAAGGCAACAATCTGAAAACCAAGGTGAGTCTTGGCACAGAGACCTACTGAATAACCTTTTGACTTAAAGTATCTTTGTCTTTAAAATACACTGACAATCCACAATGTGCAGTATAATACATACTTTTAATTTTAAATGCTTAACTTTTATTTTTCAGTTTCATCATGGCAATGCTGAGAAGTCTTCTGCTTCTTTTCATTGTGTTCTCCATGGGGAACGCAGAAGGTAACAAATATATTTATTTGTAAAAACTCCTCGTTAATTAATTTTAAAAGCTTTTCTGCCAAACCTTTGATGTTTTGTAGCTTTATGGAGAAGGATAGCAGGAAATGTATGATATTCAACCAACTAATATTTATCATAATAGTATTATAATATTTCTTATGTTTATTTACTGGATAGTTAATTTAGTTAAAAGATGCCCCTATGGATGGACAAATTTTGGAGTCCGATGCTACAAGTTCTTCTCTCAGGAAGTCAACTGGATCACAGCAGAGGTAAATTGTTAGTTACAAGGTGATTTTTATTATTTTTAAAATAAAACTTCCTTTTTGTAAATAAATTTGACAGAAAACTAATACTGAGCAAATAATCAGTCAGACCTGACTTTGTTTGAAAATGACTCAAAATGTTGTTTAAAAATGCTTTATGCTAAAAAATACTGTATTTTGTATTGACAATAAAAATCTATGTCTTTAGAAGAACTGCCAAAGTCTGGATGCAAATCTCGCATCTGTACATAGTAAAATAGAACATGATTTTCTACTGAGTCTGTTGCCTTCTTCTTCCACACACTGTTGGTTTGGTACTCATGATGGTGAACAAGTAAGTAAAGTTGTGTGGCCTTTTTGGTTTTGCTTTGTCTAGTTTGTTTGTCATGACTGAAATCTTCAACGTTTGTAATGAAGATGGTTTGACTTCTTCAAAGCCAAACTAAATGACCTTCTAAATGGAGTCTGAGTACAGCAGAGCACTCTTATAATAACTGTCTTTGCTCTTTAGGAAGGACAGTGGTTGTGGACTGATGGAACTCCGTATGACTACACCCACTGGGCCCCTGGACAACCTGACAATACGGGAGAACCGATAACCGAGAACTGTGGGGAGTTGAACTACAAAAGTAAGAATGCAGTGTGTTTTTTTATTTACAATAATTATTTGCAGTCATATAATTTCACATTAACCAGTAACATGAAATGGTTGATTTGTCAAACATGTCTTAAACGTTCTATTTTATTTTGATTCTAACATGACAATAATGATGAGAATGGCATATTTCATTTTTTCACCCCATAGATAACGGTTGGAACGATGGATCCTGTTTAACCCCACAGGGATATGTTTGTGCTAAATACCTGTGAGATCACATGCAGTCATCCTGCTCCACAGTTACTTTGATTGTACTACATTTACATGTTCTGATCTTATCTTTACAAGTGTTATTCTGAAATTAAACTTTTCTTAAATAGTTTCTCAACTTTAATCTTTTCTCAAAACTGAAACATTCCTCAAATCAATAAAGGCATTTACAAAAAATGTGTCTTGCAAGGATTTAATATATAGTTATTAGAATGGCTTTATAGGCTTTAAGAGGTTTCATCATCAGGGGAGGGGCTTACAAAGATGCTGGTACCCCAGTGAATAGAAGACAAAAATCTAAGGGTGTCTATCAGTATACTCTTTACAAAAAAGCACAATGGGTTCTATACACCCTTGTGCTTAATTTTTGCTTTCAGGATTTTGCATCACAAGTTCATCACGGGGCAAATTGTGTTTTAGTGAGTGAGAATGTGTTTAGAGTTTTTCAAAAAGGGTGCATGAGATCTGCAAACAGTTTCTAAACTGCCTGAACTTGTTTTTAAACTTGGTTTTGCAGAAAAAAGTGATTTATTTGACAAATTGGTTTAGGCTATTGAGAATTTGGTTCAGAGAATGGGGTTTAATGACACCAAAAAGTGACAAAAACATATTTTAAGTTTTAATGTTTACTCTAACTATTATGAATAAAAAAGGAATGAAGAAAGACATTAATTAACGGTTTATTAGAAATGACTGTACACTTGCTTCTAATGGATCCTGGGTGATACTGGCAATATACAGTATTTGGATTTTGTCCAGCTCTCGTACCTGCATTTGGTCACTATATATACAGATATATATATATATATATATATATATACACCCCGTCTCTTAATGCATTGTGTGGCCTTCTTGAGCATCAGTACATGTTTTCACCTTTTGTAATAGTTATGCATGAGTCCCTCAGTTGTCCTCTGTGTTAAAAGATGGATTTCAAAATCATACAGTCAATGTTGGAAAGGGTTCAAATATGCAAAAATGCTGGAAAAGCAAAGAATGTGCAGGAGCTGGAGGATTTTTCTGAAGAACAGCAGGCAGTTGAACTGCTCAGGACAAACAACGGACTCATGAACAACTATCACAAAATATAAAAACAGTCGTGGATCATCCATGAAAAGACATATAATATTAAGATTCAGGAGTATGTAAACTTTTGAATGGGGTCATTTTTATAAATTCAGTTATTATTTTGTCTTGTGGAGTATATGTAAACATCTGTTGTGTGAAATAGCTTATTCAGGACAGTACTAAATAAAAATTATTAACATTTTGCACATTCTGCAAGGAGTATGTAAACTTATGAGCAACTTATAAACTTATGAACTGTAATATATATGATCCTAAGCATATGCCTCATCTGTAAAGCATGGTGGAAGTTGTGTCATGGCATGGGCATGCATGGCTGTCTCTGGAACAGGCCCTCTCAATTTTGATGATGACTTAATGTATGAATACAGTAGCAGAATGAATTCGGAAGGGTACAAAACCATCTTGGCTACCAATATTCAAGAAAATGCCACCAGACGCATCAGAAAGTGCTTCATATTGCATCAGGACAATGACCCAAAACACCCTGCCAGTTCAGTCAAGGAGTTTATCAGGGCAAAGAAATGGAAAGTCTTACATTGCCCAAATCAATCTCCAGATTTAAATCCAACTGAACATGAATTTCACAAGCTAAAGTGGAGACTAAAGGCAAACTCCCCAAAACAAGCAACAGTTGGAATTGGCTGCATTATAGGCTGGGAAAAGCATTTCAAAGGATAAGACCAAGAGTCTGGTGAAGTCTATGGATCGCACACTCACTGCTCTGATTTCACGCAAGGGATCTGCAACTAAATAATAGCTTTTAATCTTTTACATCTGCCTTAAGTTCCATAACCATACCGAACCGTGACGTCAAGACCGAGGTACATACCGAGCTGTCATGTTTGTGTACTATGTACAGTGCCCTCCATAAGTACTGGGGCAATAAAGACAAAATTGCTCTGTTTGCTGTGGAGTCAAGAAATCTGTAAATATGATTAAAAGATGAATACGAGACAAAACTACAGAATGTCACATTTTATTATTGGGCGATTCAACAGATGTTTTACCAGCTAAGATCAGCACTTTTAGAGTTCATCCCACATCTGGTGTGAGCATAAATATTGGAACAGTTGCCTCGCAGGTCTTTCCAAGCGATCAGCTGTATTAATTCTTCAGATATTAAAAGCAGGGAATGTGTGGTATCAGTTATATCCATTGCTTCTGCATTCTGAGTCTTGCATTCGATGACGACACACACAAACCAGGATGAAGACGAGGGAGCTGACTCTGAGAGAAAAGCAAGCTATTTGGCTGCTAAAAGAAAAGAGGAAGTCAATTAAAAACAAAGGGCATGGAGCAATAAAGAGCTTGGAGACCACCGGAGACATCAGCAACCAACAACGACCTGATCGGCTGAGAAAAACAACAGCAGTTGATGACAAATCATAAAAGCTGTGAAAATGAACCCTAAAATACATGACTGGAAAATCAGCAACAAGCTCCAGAAAGCTGGGTGATGCTCTGACGATCTACTGTCCGCAGGAGACACTGACACAGAATTACACAGGCTACAGCAAGATGCAAACCTCTGAGCAGCACCAAAAACAGAAAGGCAAGATTAGAGTTTGCAAAAAAGCACAAAGCTGAGCCAGTGGAGTTTTGTGGACAGATGAGACAAATATGAACCTTTATCTAAGTGATGGCAAAGCAAAAGTGTGGAGGAAAAAGGAACTGTAAATGATCCTGAGCATACAGCCTCATCTGTAAAGCATGGTGGAGGTTGTGTCATGGCATGGGCATGCATGGCTGTCTCTGGAACAGGCCCTCTCAATTTTGATGATGACTTAATGTATGAATACAGTAGCAGAATGAATTCGGAAGGGTACAAAACCATCTTGGCTACCAATATTCAAGAAAATGCCACCAGACGCATCAGAAAGTGCTTCATATTGCATCAGGACAATGACCCAAAACACCCTGCCAGTTCAGTCAAGGAGTTTATCAGGGCAAAGAAATGGAAAGTCTTACATTGCCCAAATCAATCTCCAGATTTAAATCCAACTGAACATGAATTTCACAAGCTAAAGTGGAGACTAAAGGCAAACTCCCCAAAACAAGCAACAGTTGGAATTGGCTGCATTAAAGGGGAAAAGCATTTCAAAGGATAAGACCAAAAGTCTGGTGTCTATGGGTCGCAGACTCACTGCTGTGATTGCACGCAAGGGAATATAGCTTTTAATCTTTTACATCTGCCTTAAATTCAACTGTCCCGATACTTATGCTCACATCAAATAGTGGGATGAACTCTAAAAGTGCCGTCCTTTTTATTTGGTAAAACATGTATGTGTTAAAACAGCTAATAATAAAATGTGACATTTTGTAGAAAAATTATGAATGTGAGATCGGATTGGACAATAAATTAATTAGTGTATTTTGGGGAGAGAAACTGTATATATATATATATATATATATATATAATATTTACACTGTTATTGGCTTCATTGAGTTACCAATAACTTAAGTAGTCAGCTACTAGTCAAATCGAATGGCAATGGCACATTTTGCCTTTTTAACCCATGGCAATGGCACGTTGTTGGTGAGTTTTTGTAGTGCAAAAAGCACCATAGCAATTGTAAGGAGATTGTTTGGGACCCGAGCACAAACTGCATTCATATGATCTTTAAGCCTTTCGCAATATTCTAATTTTCAATCATCCAAAATTTGCATGCCGACACATTTATTTAAACATTTAAAGTGTCTTTAAATGTTGACTTTACAAACAATATTACCTCCATTATCAGTGATTGTCATGGATCACTGCTAGAATAAATAAAGTTTTGTTGGTTTTCTGGTTTTCTTGTGAACACCTTTTATCAGATCTGTTTCCTTTTATTGTACACACCACACCTCCGAACAGAGCTGTATTTAGATTATATATTTTTGATATTAACAGTAGGCCTATTATTTTTCATTATTTATGTATCCAAATTCATGTGTAAGCTAATATAGCTATATGGAATACAATATAATAATTTCCACACAGTACAGCTTTTCAAGAGTGTGAGTTCACGTTAAAATTTGTTGTGCTTTTGCTGTCTTACCAATGTTATTCCCATCCTCCACTACCACCTTTAATAACATTAACGTTTTTCATCAGATAGTGTATATAATTTGCCTTAAGCTTACAGGAAAATAGGATACCAACCTAATGTAAAAAAAATACCGGTAATGTATTCTTTGGCAACATTTCTGGGACCTGGGTTCAAATCCAGACATACCATCCATTTTTTAAACAGATGTTAACAAACTTAAAGGGGTAATTCTCTCTAAAATGAAAATTCAGGCATTATTTACTCACCCTGATGTTGTTCTAAAGCTGTATGACTTTCTTTCTTTTTTGAGATGAACTATTTCTTTAACACATAAATGTAGCATCAGCAGAAACATGAAACATGAAAAACAGCAGAAACAAACTTAAACTAGTTTTTTTAAAACAAACATAATATTTTCATTATTCATATATATACAGGTGCATCTCAATAAATTAGAATGTCGTGGAAAAGTTCATTTATTTCAGTAATTCAACTCAAATTGTGAAACTCGTGTATTAAATAAATTCAATGCACACAGACTGAAGTAGTTTAAGTCTTTGGTTCTTTTAATTGTGATGATTTTGGCTCACATTTAACAAAAACCAATAAAATAAAACCAATAAAAAAAACATTTTTAGTGAAATGTTGGCCTTCTGGAAAGTATGTTCATACATACTTTCCAGAAGGCCAACAATTCACTAAAAATGTCTTATGAAGTATTCTAATTTGTTGTGAATTGGTGGGTTTTTGTTAAATGTGAGCCAAAATCATCACAATTAAAAGAACCAAAGACTTAAACTACTTCAGTCTGTGTGCATTGAATTTATTTAATACACAAGTTTCACAATTTGAGTTGAATTACTGAAATAAATGAACTTTTCCACGACATTCTAATTTATTGAGATGCACCTGTATATAGGCCTATATATATACATACACACACACACACACACACACACACAGGGAAGAAAGAGATTTAAAAAATACATTTTATACACATTTATAGGAATTTGCTTTGACATTATCGTCATGTTAACTGCAATGTATAGAAAATCTTTGACATACAAAAAGGAGATTAGTTTTCAGCATTAAAAATTCCTCTCAGTCATCGGCAAGGGCATCTCCTCAATATACATACATATGCTGTAATAGATATTGTTCACAGTTCTCTAAATACAGACTCGCCTCATCTTACTCAAAGATCCAATATTTGGTGTTTATCATATGTGTAAAAACGCACACAGATCATTACAGCTCTAGGATATTAGGGCAAAGATCGGTGTCTGATGATCATTTTATCTTGAGCTATCACATTTCCTCCTAAATATTTGATGTTACTGACAGAAAAGGTACTTTCTTAATATAGATGTTATCTACATGTTATTTCCAAACAGTCACATCCTGTATCATCCTAGTACACACTTGACATTAAAGGCAGAGTAAGTGATTTTTCAAAAACACTTTAGAAAACTGATTCGGGCCGAATCGCAAAACAAACTTGTAGCCAATCAGCAATAAGGGGCGTGTCTACACGTGATGTGGAGGAGAGCGCGTTCAGTGCATGGAATGGACATTAGCCGAGCCGAGCGACAGAAAGATAGAGATGGCGGATAAATATCGGATCAGCTTTCCAGCGCTGGAGAGAACTCAAGGTGCGGAGGCCTGCGATCGGACGCCGAGGTTGCTTTGTTTCTTCTCAATAGGTGAGTAACACCATGTCTACAACAGCTAAAGTCTGCCTACACTGGACGCGATCAAACGACCGTTGAAAACCATTTGAAATTTGTGTCAGCACGTCATAAATAGAACCCGGCAGCAGTTTTCTGTCGGGGATTTGTTGCACCATGCCGCTCACGTCCGTAGACACGGTGTAACATTGGTTTTGCTTTGTTTCACAGAACTAATCGTTGCCTGGGTTGCGTACGTATATGTGGGGCGGAGCTATCAAAATAGGGGCAAGACCCTTTTGGGGTAGGGGCGTGTTTGTTTTGGTGATTTCAAATATCAACATTGGCTACCAGAAATCACTTACTCTGCCTTTAAGTAATAAATACAGGGCTCTTTCTGGGACTTCACAAAATCTTCACTGACATTTTGAAGGCAACGATCGGAAAACCAAGGTGAGCTTTTGGCACAGAGCCCTACTGAATAACTTTGTATTTAAAATACATTGAGAATCCACAGTGCAGTATGTAAGTGCAGACAACTTAACTGCTTATTTTCAGGTTTATCATGGCGATGCTGAGAAGTCTGCTGCTTCTTTTCATTGTGTTCTCCATGGGGAATGCAGAAGGTAAAAACTCATGTTATCCCATTCTAAAAGAGCGTTCTGCCAAGCCTTTAAAATTGTGTGGCAGGAGAAGAATAGCAGGAACTATTTTATTGACCAATATATACATGATTTGATGAGAGATCTACATTGGCCATGTATCTGCAGCATGCAATGACAAACATGAAATAAGCTATATAAAATAATGATGATAATAATAATAATAATAATAATAATAATAGAATATTACAAGAGCCCTAACATTTGTGTACTGGATGCAGTTGATATCGTTGAAAAATGCCCCTTTGGATGGACAAATTTTGGAGTCCGATGCTACAAGTTCTTCTCTCAGTCGGCTAACTGGATCACTGCAGAGGTAATGTGCTAGTTACAAGGTAATTTTTACTATTTTTAAACATTTTTAAAGTAAAATGTCCTTTCTGAAAATAAATAATATAGAAAACAAATAACCAATCAGGCCAGAATTTGTTTGAAAATGATTTTGTTTTGAATGCTTTATGCTAAAAAATTAGATTTTATATTGACAATAACAATGTCTCTTTAGAGGAACTGCCAAAGTCTGGATTCAAATGTCGCATCTGTGCACAGTAAAGCAGAGAACAATTTTCTGCTGAGTCTGCTGCCTTCTTCTACCACACGTTGTTGGGTTGGTACTCATGATGGTGAACAAGTAAGTTAAGTTTTGTGCCCTAAAGAGACTTATTTGTCTAGAATGAAATTTCTGCTTTAAACTTTTGGATAAGTTTTTAATGAAGATAGTTTGGTTTGACCTCTCCAAATCTGAACCTGTAGCTACTGGAGTCTTGAGTACAGTAGTGCACTCTTTATAATTACTCTCTCCACTTTTTAGGAAGGACAGTGGGTGTGTAGTGATGGCTCTACGTATGATTACACCAACTGGTGCTCTGCAGAACCTAACAATGACGGTGTTGAGAACTGTGGGGAGATCAACATCAACCAGATGTGTAAGAATGCAGTCTGTTTTTTAAATAGTATTTTGGTATTTTCAATATTTATTTATAATTTAGTATCATGCAGTAATGTGAAATGGCTCATTTGGATGTCACAAAGTACCTTCAGCTGAACATAGCATTTTATTTTAATCAGAATAACTTTTCCCCCCCACCCTACAGCTAACCGTTGCTGGAACGATCAACCCTGTTCGAGCCAAACAGGCTTTGTTTGTGCTAAAAGCCTGTGAGATCACATGCAGTCATTCTTCTCCACTTTGACTGTACTACATATATTTACATTTTTGATCTTATCTTTACAAAAAAAGTTATTCTGAAATAAACTTTTCTTAAATATGTTCTCAACCTTAATCTCTTCTCAATACCTTTTCTGAAACACTCGTCAAATCAATAAAGCATTGATAAAGCAAATCTTCTGTGTTGTGGAATTAAATCTAAATCATGTATAAAATATAAGTAAATTGTGTGTGTGTGTGTGTGTGTGTGTGTGTGTGTGTGTATGTGTGTGCGCGCCCT
>NW_015666157.1:3895-5141 GCF_001515625.1 Sinocyclocheilus rhinocerous | reverse complement strand
TGTGTGTGTGTGTGTGTGTGTGCGCGCCCTGGTTTGGGTGGTTTATGGCACTAGCATATATCTGGGGTGGGCCCAGAGAAAATCAGGTGGGCCTAGCCTAAATGCATCTGTTATCAAAACAGGCCAACACAACTACACCTGCTTGAAAACTTCACCGTTTAATCAGAGCATAAGCCTGTGTGTCATCATAAGCAGTGTTAAGAACATAACGATAAGAACAGTATAGCACTGCAGCCACACCATACACACACACACATCTGACAGACACAACACCACACCATCTTCAAATCAGCAGGACAGTAGTGGACAGTATGTAAAAACCATGCTTGGTCATAGTCTGGCTCAGTAGCCACATAAACCACATGAAATAAACAACAGTGACTAGGCAGCTACATACTAGGTTAAAGTAGATTGGCTTACTTTTGACAGTAGACAATGTTTCTGCTTTTTATTCAGCTCAGCTACTGCAATCGTTGGATGCCTTTGTCCATATTTTCCTGCATGTCATAAGTTACTTCTATGAGTCCGTTTTCTGCTTTCTGCATGAGAGTACCCTTCGGCTTCGAGTATGAATGAAATATACACTGCATGAGAGTGTTCCGTAATATTCACATCTTCTCATTTTGGATACAAATAAAACATCAGGTCATGTATAGACTATCTGGTCTCTTTGCATTTAAATCTTGATTTATTCACACTAGCCCTTGAAAATCTCTAAGTGGTTAAGTATTGTGATAATTGCAACAGAATTCACTCATTACGCTACCTTGTGAAGCAACTGACTGGATGGGCCTGACTGACAGGTGGGTGGGCCCAGGCCCATCCAGCCCCACCTGTAGGTACTAGGGATGGGAAGATTCCCCGATTCGCTCAGTGCATCGGCATAAAAAGTTAACGATACGATGCAGGGGCGTAGATTACGCGGGGGACGTGTCCCCCCCACTTTTAATATCACGTAAATTCGTCCCCCGCAATTTTTCGGGCAAGTGTGTTCGCATAGAAGTTTTCAAGAGCCGGTGTGAATAAATATAGATTTAAATTCAAAGAGACAGGATAGTCTGTGCATGATCTGATGTTTTATTCGTACCCAGAATAAGGCGAGATGAACATCACGGAGCGCTAAACACTCCGTGCAGTGTATGTTTCATTCATACTCGAAGCCGGAGGGCGCTCTCGCGGACGCGCGCAGACAGTCGTACCAGGAAATTCCTAATATGGACAAAAGCGTCCAGCTATCCTGTATGAA
>NW_015666157.1:0-3856 GCF_001515625.1 Sinocyclocheilus rhinocerous | reverse complement strand
TAGCCTGCTTTAGACCAGGTTAGTTTCCCAGCATAAGTTGCCACAGTGACTAAACTTGATCTAGGCATATGTTAAATTTGCTTTATGGAACCAAATCATTTGACAATGTGTCAGACTAACTGAAATAATGCATCGAGATGCGTATCGTATCGGCCTGAGTCATGAGATGCACATAGTAGCTACGCGACTGGTTCAGACCCATACAGTCTAGGAGTTCAGCAATATCTTCAAAAGATTTTGGAATATTGGCACATTTTTTTCTCTATATCCACTTTATTTTTCAGTGCGGAAGTAAGCCGTTTTTCTGTGAATGTGCGAGACCTCCAGTTCATAACCTGCTGTAGGGAAATAACGGGAAGAATAACAGTGCAGTAAACGAAAAACTGTTTGCATTACAAACCAGTGTGTTCATAATTAAGATAATACATTAAAATAATATGGTAAGACACATCAGTTTCATGCAAAAATGAAAATTCTGTTACTCACCATCATGTCTTTCCAAAGACATTTGTTCATCTTTGGAACATAAATGAAGATTTTTTAAATGAAATCTGAGAGAAATTTCTGTCTCTCCATTGACAGTCTGAGAAGTATAAGTATGCAAAGTCTAAGTATACAAAGCATGTATTTTGCAACATGCTTGAGCAAACTAATCAAAGTAAACATTTCTAAGGATTTGTATTGTTACATTTAGCATTTGGGAAGGCGCTGCAACCTAATAGCTATTATTGGCAACAGCTCTACTTTTAAGTCTAATTTGTTCTCTCTGATAAATTAGAAAGAATACCAGGTTAAAGAAGTCACTGCTCACCACTGCTATATAGAACATACTTTTTTTTAACAGTCACAAAGCATGTTTCAAACCAAATATAGCAGGCTTACTTCTTGATTATTTACTCAAAACTTTTCCCACTGGTATTTTATAAAAATTCACATCTATCACCTTGCTAGATTTGTTTTAACCCTTCATCTTGCTGATGGGGTAGATTAATGTAAAGGACCCTTCCATTTCACCTGTCCTTTAAATTAATCCACCCCCAAATATTACTTACTCTACTTTTAAGTCTAATTTGTTCTCTCTGATAAATTAGAAAGAATACCAGGTTAAAGAAGTCACTGCTCACCACTGCTATATAGAACATACTTTTTTTTAACAGTCACAAAGCATGTTTCAAACCAAATATAGCAGGCTTACTTCTTGATTATTTACTCAAAACTTTTCCCACTGGTATTTTATAAAAATTCACATCTATCACCTTGCTAGATTTGTTTTAACCTTTCATCTTGCTGATGGGGTAGATTAATGTAAAGGACCCTTCCATTTCACCTGTCCTTTAAATTAATCCACCCCCAAATATTACTTATCAGTGTTGCTTTAAATATTACTTATCAGTGTTATATTTATAAAGGTGAATTATTGCAGATTTATTTTACTGAACCTGGTTGTATCAATAGTAAGGAATCCAACAGAACCGCTTAGATCTCTAAGCATTAAACTTAAACAGAACAATAGAAGTACAAGACGTTTTTCATCTTTTAAACTGAAGTTTAAATAAATAAGTGTAAATTGAATACCTTTAAAGAAGTTCACTTCCAGAATAAAAAAAATCCTAATAATTTACTCACCCCCATGTCATTCAAGATGTTCATGTCTTTCTTTCTTCAGTCGAAAAGAAATTAAAGTTTTTGAGGAAAACATTCCAGGATTTCTCTCCATATAGTGGACTTCAATGGTGGCCAGCAGGTTGAAGGTCCAAACTGCAGTTTCAATGCAGCTTCAAAGGGCTCTGTGTGATCCCAGCCAAGTAATAAGTGTCTTATCTAGCGAAACGATCGGTCATTTTCTAAGATTTTTTTTTTTATTATATTCTTTTTAACCACAAATGCTCGTCTTGCACTAGCTCAACCTCACACATTACATTATCACGAATGTGTGGCGTAGGCAGAAGTACCGACCCAGTGTTTACAAAGTGAATGTGCAAAGAAAGTCAAACGCCCTTTACAAAAAAGGTAAAACAACGATATCAGACGATTTTGAAGTTGGAGGACAAAATGAGAGCCCTTCCCTACCTTTTTTAACCAAAGTACACAGACGAAGAACCGCGTGTGACTTTTCCAACATGATTTCGCAATACGTAAAGACACGCATGTGCATCGCAGAGCTAGTGCAAGATGAGCATTTGTGGTTAAAAAGTATATACATGTTTAATTTTTTTAAGAAAATGACCGATCGTTTCGCTTGATAAGACCCTTATTCCTCAGCTGGGATCATGCAGAGCCCTTTGAAGCTGCATTACTCTTTTTTTCAACTGCTTACACACAAAATCTTTACTTGTCACACAATTTCTGAAACCTGACACTCAAACACCAGAACCACACACCAAATATGCAAAACCATACACTAATTCTCAGCCTTTGACTCAGTTTTCAATTTTATAAAACACTTTTTTGCAAAGCACAACACATTTTGATTTCCTTTTTCAAACACAACCAATCAAAATGCCACACTAATTCATCAGTGCCTCACACTAACTCCTCACATGTGCAAACACTCATTGCTTTACTTACAGTTTTTTTACGATTGCTTACACATAAAAATAACACACAGTTAGTGAAACCTTACACTCAAAGAACAAAACCTCAGCCCAAATCTGCACAACTATAAGCACATTCTCAGCCTCCCACTTTTTGCAAAACGTTACACACATTGTTTTCCAAGACACTAAATACACTTCTCTACATTAGACACAGAATCTAACATGATGTCACTTCTTTGCCATTTCAAGACACTGCTTTCCAAAATACCACACCTATATACCAACTAGTCAAACACAGCCGTCAGGTGTGCAGACACTTAACTTAACTGTAAACTCAACAATCAGGTGCAAGTATAAAAAGGCAAAAGGTGAGTTCATGTGTCTTCAACAAAAATGGAAGGCAATGCTGCAGTAAGAGGGAGAGGGAGAAACATCATTGGCCACAGAGCTATTTTGAATGTCCCAGGCCAACGTGGTGGTAACATTACAATGTACGTTGCAATCACTCAGAATGGGGTCCTCCACCAGTATGCCAACTTAGGCCCTTACAACACAGCTCACATATACATTTTTAGACAGACTACACAATATCGTCACAGCAGAAGACCAGATGGATGCAGATCAGATGAGATACATTGTCATCTGGGACAATGTGTCTTTCTACCAATCTGCTCTGGTCCAAAACTGGTTTCATAAGCATCCACAATTTACACTCCAATACCTCCCACCATACTCTCCCTTCCCTTCCCTTTTTTTTTGTTGTTTTTTTTGTTTTTTTGTTTGGCATGGTGGAAGGTTTACGATCTTCAGCCCTATGTCAGGATATCCCTCATTCAAGCCATGGAGGAGGCTTGTGACCTAATTGATGCAGGGTCTGTGCAAGGATGGATTCGCCATTCAAGAAGATTCTTCCCTCACTGTCTTGTGAGAGAGGACATCACTTGTGATGTGGACAAAGTGCTATGGCTAGATGATGTTTAAGGTTTTTGTTTGTTTTGTTTTTTTTATGCTTTCTTTTTCTCTCCACAAATGTTTTTGCTGTTTATGTACTATATTCAATTTATAATATGATCTGATTTTCAGTGCAATATGCAGCCTTTTAAAATGCATGGATGTATTGACTGATTTTACAATGTGGAGAGAAATAAATATTTTTGATCAATGTACAGTACTGGTCTTGTGTGTTGTGTTTGGTCAATCACGTACTTTACTATAACAATATTTCTGAAAAAAATCAAACCCAGGCTACAGTATATCATTAGAAATGTAGAAATGTTACATGTGTTTACAGTTTTTTACGATTGCTTACACACTAAAAT
>NW_015666156.1:509951-513700 GCF_001515625.1 Sinocyclocheilus rhinocerous | reverse complement strand
ATGAACACATGTTACACTGCACCCCATAAACACAATCAAGCTTTCAAAAAAGCTGATCAACCACCCCTTTAAAAGAGAAAAGCAGTTGTAGAAGAAGACAGCTTATGTGAATGTCCTCCTACTGGCAACACTGAGAATGCAGTATGTAGTTGAGTTGTGAATTGTGCGCTGACAAATTGACACATGTGAAATCAATTTTAGCATAGCTAGAAGCATCCAGATTGTTGTTTCAACCTAAAATACTTAAAAAAATAATCATGTTTAGCTAATGGGAATGTTTATGATAAAACACTAGTCTTTGAAGTCGGCTTGTTTTGAGAGGGTGTGCTCATGGCGTTTCTCCATGTGGAGAGGTGAAACCCTGCGCTAGTGTACTGACGCTTTCTCCTCCACAGCAGGGCTTCACACTCTAAGGCAAACCTTTGTGAGTGTCTTCCTGTAAGTGGGGGTCAGGACGGGTCGAGGGCAGGAGTGAACAGTCAGGGAGGAGAGTGAAGGAACGAGTGAGAGAGAGAGAGCGAAAGAGTGAGAGAGGCTCTAGCACAGCTGTGACCTGAATGAGTCCCTCCCCTCGTACCTTTGGGGTCCGGGAACAAGCACGAGCCTGTCAGTGGCCTACTTTCCCAAAGTATGATTCTAGGCCATTATCTGTGTTACCACTGGTGGGGCTCCAGCAGGCTCAGCGGATCCGCAGAACAATCCTTTTCATGGAGGGCTGGCCGTTTGTAAGTGTTACTCTGAGAGGTGTACCTTACAGGAGGGAGTCAAGGTGAGGTCGACTACTGGGAGCAGGAGGACAGAGAAAGAGACAGAAAAAATAGCAAGGAGATAAAGGGAGGGAGATTGTCAACCAAACTACTGCACATTGTGGCTGGACTACTGTTCATTACATAATTTTTTTCATTTTTATACTCTTAAAAACAAAGGTTCTTTATTGGCATAGATGGTTACATGAAGAACATCCTTTAACACCCATGGAACCTTTCCATTCCACAAAAGGTTCTTTATAGTGGAAAAATGTTCTTAGTGCTAAAAAAAAAAAGGTTATTTTAAGTACTGTTTACTGAAAGTTTCTTTGGGGAACCAAAGTGGTTCTTCTAAGGCATCATGACAAAAAAAAAAACTGTTTGGAAGAGTATATGTAATTAGTGTCTAATTACAATGTGTCTAATTAGTGAGTATTTTGAAGAGAAAAGCAGTGAAACCAGTTAAAAAGAATATCCTGGGTCATCTCTATTGACATCAAGAACAATAACTATAATGAAAACTATATTAACATCCACATACATGCACGATAGCGTTTATTGTAAGCATGCTACCATTATGCAATCTGCTGCTTTAAATGCTTTACTGCTTTGATTGGCTGTCAATGTTTTTATCGTTCATCAGCTGGGAAAAAATGTTCTGTCATTATTGTTATAGCTATGGTGTGGACTTTACTATTCTCAAAGAATTCGAATAATTTTTAAAACTTTATAGTTACAGTTATCATCCTTAGTGTTAATGGGTCTTGTTACTGTTGCTCACATTTAAAGGGACAGTTCACTCAAAAATGAAAATTCTGTCATTTATTATAAAAGCACTTTAGCCACACAAACATGTATGAATGACATTGCATTGGATACAGCACAATGGACCCCCATCAACTAGGCCTGGGCGATAAAACGGTATCGATATTGATCGACGGTACACCTTCATTGATAACGATCTAAAAAATGTTTGATATAGCGCATGATATAGGCACGTGCTATGAGTGACGCAGACAGCTCAAACAAACACGAACATATGCTGTAATGCCTGCCTGTGATGAGGAGATTGTGAATAAAAAAATGAATATTAGTCGAATTTAAAATAAACATTTGCATTTGAATGCAAAAATGGTACAGTCGAATGTTAGGAGTGCGTTAGGGAGCATCATCAGTGGTGCGCGAGATGCAGTAATATGTTAGGAGTGCGTCAGGGAGCATCATCAGTGGTGCGCGAGATGCAGTAATAATGATGTAAGTGACGTTGCATTTGAATGTTTTGTTAGTCTAGACCAGTGTTTCCCAACCTTTTTTTAGTCGCTGCACCCTTTGGAAATTTTTACAAACTTGTGGCACCCTACAAAATTAATTTTGTCACAATATTTGAATTTCTAACTTCGATGTGATCATTTGAAAGCATAGATATTCGGTACAGAGTGGGCAAATTAAAAGTACAGTGGTTAAATTTAAACATTTTTTTCTATTGCTCTGTTTTAAAAAAGGTTATAAAAAATGTCAATAATTATCGATACCGAACGATATGAAACATATATCGTTGATATATTTTTTAGCTATATCGCCCAGCCTTACCATCAACAAACAAATATATGTATATTTTTGAAAGTATCTTTATTTGTGTTCCACAGATTAAAGACATTCAGTTGGAATGACATGAGGGTGAGGAAATGATGACAGAATTTACATTTTTGAGTTTGAACTGTGCCTTTAAAGTTAGTATTCAACCTTGACCAATCCCTAAGATTTCTGACTAATCAGTTCAGGCTCTATGCGAGCCACTGTCATCTCTGTCAATATACTGTCACATTCCTCAGAGTCAACAACTGACTTGTTATTTCAGCACAATTTTAGCTGAAATAACAAGTTAAGTAACAAGTTTAACTGCCATACAGTGGCCTCTTATGTCTCCTGTCTCTTTGCTCACCAATGCTGCTCGATTGAAAATTACAATAAAAACAGTATTGTAAAATATTACAATTTAAAATAATTATTTTGTGTCATAATATTGTTAAGATATTGTAAAATCTAATTTACTTCTGTGATGCAGTGTTGAATTTTCAGCAGCCATTACTCCAGTCTTCAGTGTCACATGATTCTTCAAAAGAACAGAATTTATTTGAAATAGTAAAATCATTTATAATGCTACAAAAGATTTCTCTCACTTTTGATCAGTTCACATTCTACTGAACCCAAACTTTACATTTACATTTAGTCATTTAGCAGAGGCTTTTATGCAAAGCGACTTACAAATGAGGACAATGGAAGCAATCAAAACCAACAAAAGAGCAATGATATACAAGTGCTATAACAAGTCTCAGTTAGTTTAACACAGTACACATAGCAAGTTTTTTTTGTTGTTGTTTTTTTAAGAGAACAAGCAGTTTGTAAATGAATTGAGTGCAAGTCTAAAAGGGGCAAGTTTTTTTTTTTAAAGAATAGAATTAGAATAGAGAGTGCTAGAGTTAGAGGGTCAAATAAATGTGAAAGAAATGTGTTTTTAGCCGATTCTTTAAGATGGCGAAGGACTCGGTGCTCGGATTGAGTTGGGCAGGTCATTCCACCAGGAGGAAACACTTAATTTAAAAGTCCGTGAAAGTGATTAAGTGACTTTAAATGGTATAACAAAAAAATCAAACCAGTTAATAATTTTTGTTATCGACATGTTCCACTAATGCTTGACAACAACAATATCTAACCCCAAAAAAAGTTTTTGTATCTTAAAGGTGACATATTTTATTCACATTTAAGTGCTATAATCAGGTCCCCAGTGCATCTATCAACCAAGGAAACGTGAAAAAGATTAACCCAGTTACTTTGTTTTAGGAAGCCTTTTTCTGCAAGCGTCAGACAAAACGAGCGCGTCTGATTTCGCTCCCCTGGTGACGTGGCAAAAGAATCTCATTATAATATTACCGCCTCTTAATCTGTAAGTTTCCACCCACGGCGCCGTTATTGTGTTTTCGCAAGCGACAACGATATACCAGC
>NW_015666156.1:508673-509094 GCF_001515625.1 Sinocyclocheilus rhinocerous | reverse complement strand
CTAACCCCAAAAAAAGTTTTTGTATCTTAAAGGTGACATATTTTATTCACATTTAAGTGCTATAATCAGGTCCCCAGTGCATCTATCAACCAAGGAAACGTGAAAAAGATTAACCCAGTTACTTTGTTTTAGGAAGCCTTTTTCTGCAAGCGTCAGACAAAACGAGCGCGTCTGATTTCGCTCCCCTGGTGACGTGGCAAAAGAATCTCATTATAATATTACCGCCTCTTAATCTGTAAGTTTCCACCCACGGCGCCGTTATTGTGTTTTCGCAAGCGACAATGGTGTGCAGTTCTAATGACATGGCGAAAGTTTGAGCAAAACATGCTAACTGTTCTATCATTGGCTGCACAGACGAGCACAGAACACTATTTACAGTCCCAGCCTTAGAGGAGACAAGAGAGCAGTGGATTTATTGATT
>NW_015666156.1:481747-507260 GCF_001515625.1 Sinocyclocheilus rhinocerous | reverse complement strand
TACGAGCTGTAATGGCGCAGCTCTATTCTGGAAAAGGGGGCGTGGAGCAGCAGCTCATTTGCATTTAAAGAGACAGGCCCGAAAAACAGCGTGTTTCTGCTTCCACTCAAAATAAGCATTTTCAAAATGATATAATAAATTATCTGTGTAGTATTTTGAGCTGAAGCTTCACAGGCACATTCTGGGGACACCAGAGACTTATATTACATATTGTAAAAAGGGGCATAATATGTCTCCTTTAATATAGAACAGTGTATTTTCTGTTATTATCAAAACAGTACTATCTATAGAACATGAAAACATGGAACATGATTCAGGAACAACAGCAAGCTCAGTTAAAAAGAAAAAAATAAATACATTTTGGTTGCCAGCTGAAAGTGCTGCTGCTTCTGACAGGATGAAAAATGGTACTACAGCAAACAAACAGTTACATCTTTCTCATAAAACTTGAAGTACCAAGTGGCACTGTTCATAAACCGCAAACTGGATGTCTGCCGTTGGACAGATTCATACACAGACAAGTTTTTGATCTCCATTTCCGCTTACACAATTGCAAGCTAGTTAGATGATTTTTTAATTAAGCTTCAGACAATAATAATTGTCAGATTGACAATCTCAGATTGAACCACATGATGCTTTTTTGTACTTTTTCAAGCTTTTTACAGCCATTGGTCACTAAATGTTTTTATTGTATGGAAAAGACCAACGTAAACATTCAGCAAAACGTCTAATTTTCTGATCAATAGAAGTTATACAGGTTTTGACATAAGAGTGAGTAAATGATGACAATTTGGGTGTTCCCAGATACCAAACTCTGCAAGAAATCTGAGAAATATCAGTCAGAAATGAGATGTGAGCAGTCAAGAGATGTTTTTTGTTTGCTTGTGAGTGAATTTGAAGCTTTTGTGAGTGTATTTGTATGTGCATTTGAGTGAGAGAGAGAGGGATCAGTGTGTGTGTGTGTGTGTTTGGTGTGGTGCTTGTTTTTTTCAGTCCCTAGTAGATGCAGAAGGAGTCTCAGCATCTGTCTCAGCAGCTGGAGGGTATCACACACACACACACACACATGCTCTCACACGTGGGTCAGATATCCTGACCTCAAATTGCTGCTGCTTGTCCTGCCTTGACCTGTTCCATCACACGCACACACACATGCGGAGAGCGTACAGGCTGTGAAAGTACTAGAAGGATGTTTGACAGAGAGAAGAAAATAAAAGCGCAGCGAGTATTCATGAAATGCTGATATGAACGTTCCATGCCAGAGGTCAAAGGTCAACACCAATGCTGACACTGAAAGTGCTGCTGCTTCTGACAGGATGAAAAATGGTACTACAGCAAACAAACAGTTACATCTTTCTCATAAAACTTGAAGTACCAAGTGGCACTGTTCATAAACCGCAAACTGGATGTCTGCCGTTGGACAGATTCATACACAGACAAGTTTTTGATCTCCATTTCCGCTTACACAATTGCAAGCTAGTTAGATGATTTTTAAATTAAGCTTCAGACAATAATAATAGCTCAGATTGAACCACATGATGCTTTTTTGTACTTTTTCAAGCTTTTTACAGCCATTGGTCACTAAACGTTTTTATTGTATGGAAAAGAGCAACGTAAACATTCAGCAAAACGTCTAATTTTCTGATCAATAGAAGTTATACAGGTTTTGACATAAGAGTGAGTAAATGATGACAATTTGGGTGTTCCCAGATACCAAACTCTGCAAGAAATCTGAGAAATATCAGTCAGAAATGAGATGTGAGCAGTCAAGAGATGTTTTTTGTTTGCTTGTGAGTGAATTTGAAGCTTTTGTGAGTGTATTTGTATGTGCATTTGAGTGAGAGAGAGAGGGATCAGTGTGTGTGTGTGTGTGTGTGTGTTTGGTGTGGTGCTTGTTTTTTTCAGTCCCTAGTAGATGCAGAAGGAGTCTCAGCATCTGTCTCAGCAGCTGGAGGGTATCACACACACACACACACACATGCTCTCACACGTGGGTCAGATATCCTGACCTCAAATTGCTGCTGCTTGTCCTGCCTTGACCTGTTCCATCACACGCACACACACATGCGGAGAGCGTACAGGCTGTGAAAGTACTAGAAGGATGTTTGACAGAGAGAAGAAAATAAAAGCGCAGCGAGTATTCATGAAATGCTGATATGAACGTTCCATGCCAGAGGTCAAAGGTCAACACCAATGCTGACACAGAGCAGATGGCAGCTCTGTACTGGCATTGCTGATCACAACATGCAAAAAAATGTGGGTAGTTGACATGAAATATGTGTCCTATTTTAGGCTGCATTTTGCTTAGTTTTATAATTATTTTATAGTTTTTTTATTGTTTTGCATGTTTTAAAAAACCTGTTTTATTAATTAGAGTCACTACTTGTAATATTTAAAATTGTAAAAATAGATTTTTTTTTTCACTGCAGGACTATTTAAAATAAACTACTAAAGCCAAAAAAAATCTTTTTTGAACCTTTTTCTTTTTAATTCTTAAAATGAATATGCATTTTATATTCTGCACATTATAATGTAGTGATACTTGATTTCACTAAATTCAGCATTTAATATATTTTAATCAATTGAGGGATTACATGGAATATGTGACCCTGGACCACAAAACCAGTCTTAAGTTGTAAATATATTAAAACTGAATTTTTGATTAGTAATATGCATTTAAGAACTTCATTTGGACAACTTTAAAGGTGATTTTCTCAGTATTTTGATTTTTTTGCACCCTCAGATTCCAGATTTTTAACCATACATCAAACAAACCATACATCAATGGAAAGCTTATTTATTCAGCTTTCAGGTGATGTATAAATCTCAATTTCGAAAAATTGACCCTTATGACTGGTTTTGTGGTCCAGGGTCACATATTTGTACTTCATAGTTTCATAGTTTCACTTCAGAAACATTTAAAATGAAATACTGAAGCCAAAAAAGTGATTAAAAATAGTGACAATTTTATAACCCTAAAGTTAATCCCTAAAATCTTTATTTTATTTTTTGTTTTAATCTCAGAATTAATATTAATTTTCATTCTGTACATTATAATGTTGTAATGTAAAAAAATCACTAAATTCAGCTTTTAAAAAGGTTGATATAATTTTTGTGTGTTTTGATTTTAGACATAAATATAATTTTCATAATAATTTGTTTAATAATTCTTATTCATATAGGTTCATATTCATAGGTTCATGGACACATTAAATGTCAACTATTCTCGTGTGTTTATTGTTTAGGCTTGTGCTGCTTCTCTGCAACAGTCATGTTTATATTTAGCTCACATTGTTTTGCACGGGTTCGTTCCACTCTTCGATCAATGATTCATGGCGTTTCATTTCATTGTTGTGGTTCATAATCCAACATGTTTATTTACATAGAAACGCCTGTGAAAAGATGCACCACATGTGTGTTTATTGACATGAGAGGGCGTGTGAGGCCCGTCACTGTATGACTGTGTCCATGACAACAGTAATTATGCTCATGTTCAGAAAGAGGACAGCGTACAGTATGTGCTTATTCAGAAGTAACGTATGCAAACATCTGTACTGTAAAGGTGTGTGTTTGTGTTGCTGCAAGTGTTTTAGGTACCCAGAGGAAAATGTTGTTGCTCAGAGTTTGCTTGTTCTTAGTTCTTATGACCATTTCATTCAAGTTTGTTTTTCCTATAGTTTCTTAGGTGAAATCAAAATAGATACATATGAGACAATTGTTGACATGGAGTAAGATTACAGAGCTAAAATTATCGAGGACAGCAGCTCAATTTATTCAGAAGAATGTGATGAGAAATATGTGAGTTGATACTGAATCTTCTTTGATTCATTCACTCTCTCTGTTTTCATTAAACAATTGAGACATTAAAGAGACGTCCTTTCCTATGAGTATTTTCAAGTATATTTGAAAAATATTTGCAATTGCATGCACATGTCTGGCTTTGCACGAGTCGTGCTTATTTCTTTTCTCTTCTCGTGAGCGTGTGTGTGCGTTTATCACGTGCATGTGAATGCTTTTGGAGTCGGCTGTGTGTGTGTGTGTATGTGTGTGTGTGCAGTGCATTTGCCTGAGGAGACAGTATTATGTAAGAGATCTCTGCTGCATACTGCACTTCAATAATGCACTCATACTGCTAAATAAAGGTACACACACACTCATACTGTACACACATACAATAACAAATCATATACAAAGTAGATCAGATTTCCAGGACACTCATTGTAGATCTTGTCCTAACAAACTGTGCCTAGCAAAATGTCATCATGTTCTTATCAGCAGGAAAGAAAAAATCACAAATGACATCTCAAATGTTTCTCCTAGACTAGATTGCGATTAAATGGAGACTAAACGGAGATTTAAATGCAGACTCTCCTGCTTCCCAGTCTCTCCTGAGAAAAAAAGTCCCTAATATCTCTTTTGGGGGTTTTAGAAATGATCTTCAGACTATGTGTTCTCAGACTATGCTCATATTTGACCAGAATCATGCTCAGATGCCATCTCAAAGAAAGTGATACTTATAGGTTGCTCTTTCATAGCTCATGAGACTTAATCAAAGTTTGTATTGAAATCTTGACCCATGGAGACACATGATGAGAAATATCTGAGAAGCAGCAGACAAAACACTGCATTTGCTCTCTGTTTATTTCATCAAGAAACAACTGAGATATTAAAGAGATTTCATTTGTGATGTTCTGCAATCAAAAGTCAGAGATTTCAGTGAACTCGAACATTTCTCAACAAATTCATCCCCATTCGTTTTATAGCTATATACTTTTTCGGTCAACCTTTCTCTATGTCTCATTTGTGTCTCTTTTTTATTGCTCCCAATGAATTTAAGAAGAATCCTCTGAGACAAAGTTGACAATTTAGCATGCTTGAAAACTCAGTTAAGTCATCTGAGCAGCAGAAGAGCAACATCTGGGCAATAAAACTTTTCTCTATGTACAGTATGATCTGATGTTCTGCATCATGGAAGTGACTCTATTCCTTTGTTTCTAAAATATGTAAATGTTATCTAACTGAATTCATCTTCACAGTTATTGTTTTGGCTGCTGCAGCACATCTGTGCGGCTCAAAAGCTTGAATACAGGCGCAAGTGTTTTAGGTACCCAGAGGAAAATGTTGTTGCTCAGAGTTTGCTTGTTCTTAGTTCTTATGACCATTTCATTCAAGTTTGTTTTTCCTATAGTTTCTTAGGTGAAATCAAAATAGATACAAATGAGACAATTGTTGACATGGAGTAAGATTACAGAGCTAAAATTATCGAGGACAGCAGCTCAATTTATTCAGAAGAATGTGATGAGAAATATGTGAGTTGATACTGAATCTTCTTTGATTCATTCACTCTCTCTGTTTTCATTAAACAATTGAGACATTAAAGAGATGTCCTTTCCTATGAGTATTTTCAAGTATATTTGAAAAATATTTGCAATTGCATGCACATGTCTGGCTTTGCACGAGTCGTGCTTATTTCTTTTCTCTTCTCGTGAGCGTGTGTGTGCGTTTATCACGTGCATGTGAATGCTTTTGGAGTCGGCTGTGTGTGTGTGTGTATGTGTGTGTGTGCAGTGCATTTGCCTGAGGAGACAGTATTATGTAAGAGATCTCTGCTGCATACTGCACTTCAATAATGCACTCATACTGCTAAATAAAGGTACACACACACTCATACTGTACACACATACAATAACAAATCATATACAAAGTAGATCAGATTTCCAGGACACTCATTGTAGATCTTGTCCTAACAAACTGTGCCTAGCAAAATGTCATCATGTTCTTATCAGCAGGAAAGAAAAAATCACAAATGACATCTCAAATGTTTCTCCTAGACTAGATTGCGATTAAATGGAGACTAAACGGAGATTTAAATGCAGACTCTCCTGCTTCCCAGTCTCTCCTGAGAAAAAAAGTCCCTAATATCTCTTTTGGGGGTTTTAGAAATGATCTTCAGACTATGTGTTCTCAGACTATGCTCATATTTGACCAGAATCATGCTCAGATGCCATCTCAAAGAAAGTGATACTTATAGGTTGCTCTTTCATAGCTCATGAGACTTAATCAAAGTTTGTATTGAAATCTTGACCCATGGAGACACATGATGAGAAATATCTGAGAAGCAGCAGACAAAACACTGCATTTGCTCTCTGTTTATTTCATCAAGAAACAACTGAGATATTAAAGAGATTTCATTTGTGATGTTCTGCAATCAAAAGTCAGAGATTTCAGTGAACTCGAACATTTCTCAACAAATTCATCCCCATTCGTTTTATAGCTATATACTTTTTCGGTCAACCTTTCTCTATGTCTCATTTGTGTCTCTTTTTTATTGCTCCCAATGAATTTAAGAAGAATCCTCTGAGACAAAGTTGACAATTTAGCATGCTTGAAAACTCAGTTAAGTCATCTGAGCAGCAGAAGAGCAACATCTGGGCAATAAAACTTTTCTCTATGTACAGTATGATCTGATGTTCTGCATCATGGAAGTGACTCTATTCCTTTGTTTCTAAAATATGTAAATGTTATCTAACTGAATTCATCTTCACAGTTATTGTTTTGGCTGCTGCAGCACATCTGTGCGGCTCAAAAGCTTGAATACAGGCTGAAAAATAAGTTTCTGAAAACACATTTTTTGGATGTGGAAATGGGTTAGCATGTGGGCTGCTATGACTCAGTGTATGTGTGTGTGATGCGCTTCACTGGTGGCATGCCAACCTCTGGCTGCTGTTGCCCGGTAACACTTTGCCACAGTTTTGCTCTCATTTCACCTTTTTACAGACTTTTTGTCTTTTTCTCTATATCTATTTTTCCCCTTTCATCATAGTTTCCGGCATATTATCTAATGTGGAAATGATAATAAACCAGTATCACTATTGTTTTATTGGGATTACTTGCCTGTCCTGTCCTTTTCCCTCTTTGTAATGGATAAACTCTAGAGTTTCTGTGTGGTTTTAGAAAGTATTTATAAAATATATTTCCCTGAAAATATTTTTTTTCTTTGTTAAAGTCTGGAAGAATTTGATGAGAAATATTTTGCAAGTTGACTTAAACTTAAAATTTTAAGGCAGCACAAATACTTTTTTTAAGTTATTTTTTTTACAGTGCTGTAAAAAATTTTTTTTCAAGTTGTAAATAAAGAATATTGGAATATGTTTTAAAAGAAAATACTATTTCAGTCTTTCTATCTCAATTTCTTTCTCAATCACCAATTTCTGATTGAAAATTGTTTCAAAGTAAATTCTACACCATTTCTTTCAGTGTATAAGTAATCTGTTTAAAAATTTTGGTCAGTGTGTGTTTTACTGTGTAATCAGTACATTAACATTTACCAGTATGCATGACTAATAAGTATGTTGGCCCACCCTCAAGTCTTTATAATATTTTGGTCTTTAGATATGATTCGATCCTTCCTTCATTGTAAATGAATGGGATTTTTTACCTGTTTTGTTCCGTTTCTGGATTAGAGTATTATTTATCAATATTATTTTTGTAGATTGTGTTGGTGGATATTCCTGAGTTGTCTATCTTCTAAATAATGCAGTCAGTCTGGTTTCTCATCCACATGTTCCTCACAAAGTCATCTGGAGGTGTTTCATTGAGTATGACTAATGCATTCTGGCCTGAACGCTAGCTGAATTCAGGAATAAAGTTTGCTCTGCATTCTGGATGTGTCACTACAATGGAAGTTTTTTTGTAATCTTGTTCCCTTTTGGTTTTCTACACCATTTTTCTCAGTTCTTTTCTGTGTCCTTCTCTCTGCAGCGGTGCCGTTCCCGCTGAGCCACAGGTTAACCATGCGAGAGGTGTTCGACTATGAGGGGAAACCGCGTGTGGACCTGCTGAAGGCTCACCTCACTAAAGAGGGTCGCTTGGAGGAGCCTGTCGCCCTGCGTATCATCAACGAGGGGGCCGCCATCCTCCGCCAGGAGAAGACCATGCTGGACATAGAGGCCCCTGTCACAGGTTACTGATACAGACATCTGTGACAAGAAAACAGGGCATGATCTGTAGATAAAAACAGAACCAGTTATTAACAGATATGTTCATTGAAGGTTATTTTCTTCTCTAAAGGAACAAAGTTCGGTCAAAAGTTTGTAATTAATACAATTTTTCTACAATTAACAGAGATTATACAATTAATCTCTTATGCTCACCAAGTCTGCATTTATTTGATTAAAAACACGGTAAAAACAGTAATATTGTAAAATATTATTACAATTTAAATGAACTGTTTTATATTTGAATATATTTTAAAATGTCACTTATTCCTGTGATACAAGTTGAATTTTCAGCAGCAAAGTCGTCAGTGTCACATGATCCTTCAGAAATCATTATCTGATTCTAATAGGATTATCTGATTTGCTGCTCAATTATTATTGGTGCTTAATTATTAAAAACATATGAAAAAAATAATCAAGTCTTTGGGCATGGTAGCTGGTTTTTGGCTGGATGGTCAAGATGGTCATTAGCTGGTCTACCAGCTGCCATGTTCTAAAAACCAGCTGGTTTGGAATGGAGGCTGGTTTTTAGAACACGGCAGATGGTCTACCAGCTTGTACCAGCTAATAATCAGGTATGTTCCAAAACACAGCTTAATCTGGGTTAGAATATCCTAACTGAGATGTAAGTGACATAATTAAATCACAACATAGACTGCAACTCAATGAATCACACAAGTAGCTCTCCACACGTGGGACTCAACTCATAATTGATTCCAGTATGCTTAGAGTTTGACGTTAGCATGTTGCTAAGCTTGCAACTTGATACTCGAATTGCAATAAAAATACAGCATGCATAAATACAGGGTGTAATAGTATATTTTTTATTAAATTAAATATAAATTGCCAGTTCATGCCATCTTGTATTTATTGTTTACTCTGAGCTTAATACAATGCATTCAGGGATTGCCTTCACCACAAAGAATATGTGTGATGCTGC
This sequence comes from Sinocyclocheilus rhinocerous, assembly GCF_001515625.1. NCBI lineage: Eukaryota > Metazoa > Chordata > Actinopteri > Cypriniformes > Cyprinidae > Sinocyclocheilus > Sinocyclocheilus rhinocerous. Next base: position 498,323 of record NW_015666156.1, on the reverse strand, counting down.
ATTAAATTTGTCCATAAATAAGGCATCCTAGAAAGTAGCATAATTCAAAATCTACTGAGCTGATAATCCCAAAATGCATTGTGATGAGCTCTTTGAAAATTTGGCAGAGATGTGTGAAATGTAATGTTGAATTGAAATATACACATATTTTATTCATTACTAAAAATATTAATATCTAATAAAATTGCAGTATTTAATGTAATGGGTTAGTATTTTAATGTAATTTAATGGTTTGGTACTACTTTAAGATATGAATACTTTTATTCAAAAGTGACAGTATATACATTTATCATGTTACAAAAGATTTTTTTTAATGTTCTTTTGAACGTCCTATTCATTAAAGAATCTGTTTTCAACATTGATAATAAGAAGTGTTTCTTGAGCAGAAAATCATGGATCATGTGACTAAAGACTGGAGTAATGATGCTGAAAATTCAGCTTTGCATCACAGAAATATAAATTACATTTTAAAATATATTAAAATATAAAACATTTGTTTTAAATTATAATAATAATTCACAATATTACTGTTTTTATTGTATTATTGATTAAATAAATGCAGCCTTGGGAACCATACGAGAAAATTAACTTCCCAACCCCAAACTTTCGAACAGTAGTGTTTTTTTTTTATGACAACCAAAATTTTATATGGCTGAATATTTACCTTTATATACATACATAATTTTGAACAAAAGGAATTATTATATTCACGTTCTAGAGTAAAATAAGAGATATTGTGTCCTTTGTGATTTAATTTAATCATGTATCAGATGATAAAAAGATGCATACACAAATATATGAGCATACTACAATATGAACATGTATCTCTAAGTTTAAGATATGCATGCGCACGTACTTATGCAATTACACTACATACTGATTAATTTTATAACAGAAAGAGGTTATCACTCTTGCCCAAATAAAGTAGAAAACTTTTGAAAATACAGGCTGAAAAGACGTTGGGGAATACATGACATTGTTAGGAGAGGTCAGATAATGAACTGCACCTTGTGACCTTAATTTCCCATGAGTCAAAGTGAGGTTCAGCACAGGCAGCAGGTCTGACGCAGGACGAAGATGTTGCTCCTCAGCTATGAAAATGCTATCATTTAGGAAGCCGAGAAGCTGAACACTTTTCCTGCTCTCGCTGGCCTCACATCAGAGACTGAGCCTCTCCCTCTCTCCCAGCATGCATTTCTGAACCCTCATCAGCTGCTGGCCTGGTGAATTTCACACACAGGAGTCATTAAACATTAATGGCTCGCTGGGTAACTGGTTTAATTCCCTGGAACCCATTACAGAGAGAGCTGGTTAGCTTTGTGTGCTTTCAGTCATTCAGACCTCGTGGCCTTTAACCCTTTGACCTCCCATTGGGAACACGCACTCACATGTGAATAGCTCCAATTAGACGTCTGCATTAGATATAAAACAACACTCAGCTTCTCTTCAGTCTCTTTCTCTATCTTTCTCTTTTTCTCTCTCACACACGCACACACACGTTTCAGTCAGGATGGTGATCAGCTTTCTCCTTCTCATCTTAATGTACAAGATGTTTATTGGATGGTTTCAAACAGATTTCATCTATTGGATTTTGTCATCATAGCTGGGAACATGTGCTGGCAAAATAACCATACTTTGTATATCAGACAATAAATGCAAGAGCCATTTTGATTTTCTAATCTTGCTAGCTACTAATAGGACCTACTAAAAATGAGGTAAATTATTTTTAAAAATCCAGTTTCTCCACAATGTGTGCTTACATATGTTTGTGACAGCGCAGATACTTATTGTGTGACTTTTAACTCATAGAAAGATGACTTTCAGGATGACAGCTCACTTTAAACTTTAAATTTATTTATTTAAAATATATATTTTAAATTATTAAAAATTTTATTAAATCAATAAATTATAACTGTAATCCTAAAATACTTTGAGTTTTTTTTAGAATTAAAAAAAATAAATAAATCTTTCAGTCGAAACATAAGATGAAAGTTTTAATACCTGCCTTTGATTTTCACTGATAACTAACTGTATGCCAGTGACATCACTGATATATTTGCATACTGAATTGTTTTTTACATCAGGGTTTATTAAATGAAAATTAAACTATAGTTAGGAAGTCTCAATTAATCCCTCTCTCTTTCTATATTTGTTTACAACTCCTCAAACTGTCATTCTGCTAAAACCTTCCCACTATTTTAACTATATTCATTTACTGTTTTGCAAGCACTATTGTTTCCTTCAGCTAGTCCCAATTTTTTTTGTATTGTTGCAGTGTGCGGGGATATTCACGGGCAGTTCTTCGACCTGATGAAGTTATTTGAGGTCGGCGGGTCTCCTGCGACAACGAGGTACTTGTTTCTAGGGGACTATGTGGACCGAGGGTACTTCAGTATTGAGGTGAGTATGTTCTAAGGTTTTTTCCACCCTGCTTAGGGACATGAGTTTGAAGTACACACCACCTTTGCCTAAATATCTTGATGTGGTCTGTGAAAGTATCTCTCTTTCTGTCTAAATTCTGTCCTTCAGTGTGTCCTTTACCTCTGGTCGCTGAAAATCCTCTACCCAAAGACGCTGTTTCTGCTGCGGGGAAACCATGAATGTAGACATTTGACTGAATATTTCACTTTCAAACAAGAATGTGAGTACTGACACGAGGAAAACTCTTTGTCTTTTCAGTAATGGTGTCTCTACACTTACATTTAAGGTATGAAACTATACATTTCTTATAAATACAACAGTTCACCTCACCTCTCCTCTAATGGAGGTCTTTTTCTGGAGCAGTCTCTTGTCAGACAGAAAGAGAGATGCAGAGAGAGAAAGAGGGAGTATGATTAGCAGAAAATTAATTTGCCTGTTAATGTTAGGCCCAGGGAGCATGTGAGTGTGATTTCCCTGATGAGGGGAGTGAGGAGGAGTGGGTGCCCTCCTTTACCATCTGCTGACTGACAGAACACACACACACACACACACAGGGCCGGAGTGGGACTCATTTTCAGCCCTGGAGTTTCTTGCCTTAGATCGGCCCACTTATTATTATTATTATTTATTTTTTTACTGGCCTTTTTACTGGCCTTTGCACTTTCTATTATCCATTTTTCATCTATTATTTTTTTGCTCGCATATCTCTAACAACTGAGGGTTTTTTGTTGTTGTTGTTGTTTGTTTGTTTTTTTGAGCAAGGTGCCGCTGTCAGGGGAGTCAAAAGATAATTACGTCATCATTAGGGTTGCCAATTAACTTCAGAAATGGAAAATAAGGGACAATTGTGACTCTTAGTCTTTTATTCTTTAAGAAAATAGTGTTAGAAAGGAAAAAATGAAATTGCATCATATGACCCCTTTAAGAAAATAAGGGACAGAATAAGGGACACTCCAAATATTTGTACTGTAGTAGGCTGTCTGCATACAGGTAAAAATGAATGAAAATGCATATTTTTCAATTAAAGAAAACTTAGAGAGTGTGGGCTGCTTCTGGTGCTTGGATTTGTAGTCTACTTCAATAATGAGGTCCAAAAATATGCTAGAAGTAAAAAAAAAAAATTCTCTCTCTCTCTCTATTTAACTGCATTACAGTGAAAGACGTCTTCCCTCAGGTAGATTGAATGCTCATGATCAATAAGTTGTTTGCATTCGCCCAAACTGAATCAAAACGCGGACAGTGAAGGGAACTGCAGTCAGCGCGAGACCCGCTCTGAGTCGCTGTGAAGCGGGAGCCGGCAGAGGATTAAACGGCTACTTCACAAATAAAACAATGATTTGCGCAAAAAGAATGATTAATTATCAATTGAGAATTTGTTATTGATATGGTCTGGTGAAAATAATAATATGGGCTGCGAGAAAATTATAAATAAAAAGAGTGGGGCTGCTATGAGTGCAGGCAGTCTAGGGACAGCATCACTGATCTATATATAATATCTATTATAGATCAGTGGACAGCATCCATATTTCAACCCCAGTGGCATGACAACACCGCGGCCCTCGCGGCCAAAAAAACAGACCGGCCCACCGGGAATCCTCCCGGTGCTCCCCACTAATCTATGTATAATATTATATATAGATCAGTGGGCAGCATCCATATTTCAACCCCAGTGGCATGACAACACCGCGGCCCTCGCGGCCAAAAAAACAGACCGGCCCACCGGGAATCCTCCCGGTGCTCCCGATTAGCCAATCCGGGCCTGCACACACACACACACACACTAATACACTCAAACTTATATACAAATGTTTACTGTGCTATCTAAATTGGGACACACCATACAACTAAATTGAGTTTAAAATAAAGGTAAATAATAATAATACTAATAAAGTAAATCATTTAAAACAATTACTCAAAAAAAAAAATCTCTTTATTTACTCATCCTCATGTTTGTGACTGAAAGTTAAGTCATTATTCAATAATAATCTTCCTCTCTACATGAAGTCAGAAATGCCATTAGCATGATATAAAATAAAAAAAATTATAAATATTAAAAATAATTATTTTAATTAGATACAACTGAATGATTAAATATACAATAAAAAATATGTGTATGTATACTATACATGCATACATACACATATTTATTACATTTATTTAACGTTGGAGGTTATGCATATATATATATATATATATATATATGCATAAGCTCCAACGTTAAATAAATGTAATAAATATTTTAAATATATATATATTTAACATAATTTTAAAAACATTTTAATGAGCTCCAAAGTAATTTAAGTAATTAAATATTTAATAAAAATATAGTAGTAGTATATTTATGTGTATACTTAAGATAAGCATTTTAATAAATTAGTCAATTATAACTAATACTGAACTACTTTTTTGCATTTAGAATAAAACAAAGCAGCATTGTTTACATTTTAAAATTTACATTTACACAGAGCACATTTGTATTCTTATACTACTACGCTACAGCATAGTAGAATTTTTATATATTGATTGATCTAATGTCATTAGTGAGACGGAGGGAGAGATGGAGAGATAATGCAGAGTGATACAGTGATGTGAACAGATTGGTAGATTTGGAGCAGTCAGATTGACACAGCACAGACTGTCTCACACACATCTCTCATTTAGTGTCCTCTGAAAGTGTAATTGAATGCAGCAGCTTAATGTAAGAATTAGATTCATACAGAGAAAATAAACCCTTCAGAAGAAGCTCACTTCATTTCTGAGCTCTGGAGTGACATTACTTCATACTCTTCTTCTCATTTGTATCTCTCCTGCGCTCTCCTTGTTTGTCTCTGACTCTCTGTCTCTCGGGTGAAATCAGATGCTCCGTGCAGGTGTGTGATCTCTGTCTCTCTTTCTTTCAGGTAAAATCAAATACTCGGAGCAGGTGTATGATGTGTGCATGGATGCATTCGACTGTCTGCCTCTGGCTGCTCTGATGAATCAGCAGTTTTTGTGTGTTCATGGTGGCCTGTCTCCAGAGATACACACGTTAGACGACATCAAGAAGGTGAGGAGTGTATATGAACATATATATGTATATGTATATGTATACATAAAACAATTCAAAAGTTTGGGTCAGCATTTTTAAAGAGGTTTCACATTCAGCATTAAATTGACAAAAAGTGACGTTTTGACTACATTTTTACAAACTGTTTTTCTTTCAAATAAATGCTTGTCTTTTTGAACTTTCTACTGAAAGAATACAAAAAATGTATCATGGTTTCCAGAAAAGTGTTAAGCAGCACAACTTCTCAATGTTGATAATAACAACAAATGTTTCTTGAGCAGCAAATCAGCATATTAGCATGATTTCTGAAGGATCATGTGACACCCTAATGATGCTGAAAATTCAGCTTTGCATCACAGGAATAAATTACATTTAAAATATAACAATAATGTAATGTAATGTAAATGTAATAATATTTCACAATATTATTGTTTTTACTGTATTTTTGATAAATGCAGCCTTGGTGCGCATAAGAGACTAAACCACTAAAAATCTTACCCACCCCAACCTTTTGAACAGTAAATCCAGTTCGTGTTCCCCAGAAAGTCCTTATAATGCAATCCTGGACCATTTTAAATGTTTTATGACTTAAGACTCAGCTCTAACAACAGATGTTTGACAGATCTGTAAATCTCCCATTATGCTTCTGGTGCATTTTCTTTAGCGATGAACAGGCTGTGCACAAACACAGCACAGCACACCACACCGTTTTTTAAAATTATTATTCTTGTCTTTTTCTGCCAATTTCAATTTAGTGTGCTTTATTTGCATGACCAAACAAAAGTATATTTTTATTTTCAATGCAAAAAATAAAAGCAAAATAATTATGCAAATGGAGTAAAAACAGTATTCTTAACATATACATTAAAAAAGATAAAATATTAGAGAAAAATATTAAATATGAATAATGTTGTTCATTTATTAGTATTATTATCATATTTAGTAATATTTAATTTTAGTGATGTTGACTTGGCAGACGACTCATTCGCTCTCTCTCTGTTTGACTCTCAGCTGGACAGGTTCAAGGAACCGCCAGCGTTTGGCCCCATGTGTGATCTGCTGTGGTCCGACCCGCTGGAGGACTTCGGCAATGAAAAGAGTCAAGATTACTTCAGCCACAACAGTGTCCGCGGATGCTCCTACTTCTACAGGTAAACCACACAGCCTCCTTTAGTATGTCCTAGACAGCAAATTGAGACTCTCTTGCTTTTCACATGGTTCTCCACAGAAAAAGCCCCCAGTAACCTCTCATGTGGCGGAGATCTCGACAATGATCTTTGATTTCATACTTAAATCTGAGCACAGTCAATATATGTACTCAGATTCTTCCAACACTGAATGATCTGAACTGCTATCCACGTTTATTTTACAGCGCTATACTCTTATTGTATGTCAACATTTTTGTCATTTATGTCTCTTTATATTTCCCATAGGGAGTTTTAGGAGAGATGTCTTAAATAAACTTTAAGTCTCCTGTGCTATGAGCGAGCAACCACTGAGCAAAACGATGTTCCTCAGGGACGTTTGTACAGTGAAATAAAGGTGTAGATGAAAGTCCAGCGCCTGAAGTGCTGCACGGGTTTAATTGGAATTGTAAAGCAGTCCAAACAGTGACCAGCCTCAGCACAACACAGAATCCCCACAATCCCACGGGAATCGGTGCTCTGCCGTTACCATGGCAACTGGCTACTACTGCCAGATCCGCTGAGATATGAAGATACAGAGATATAGTGAGAACCTGAGAGAAAGACAGAAATGATAGAGCAGAAAAGGAAGAGAAGCTATAATATAGGGCTGAGCGATTAATCAAAATGAAACGGAAATCGTGATATGGCTTAGTGTGATTATCAAATCACAAAGGCTCCGATTTAATTAAATAAATAGTGAAGCATTTTGTAATGAGAAGCATTTTTAAACCTGTAGCCAACAAATGAGAAGCAGTTTTCCACCAAAATGAATGTACAATGGCTTAACATTTGAACATAAAGAAATTAACACGTAAATATTAGTATATTATATAATATTATATGCATATGTATATAATATTATTACATATAATATTATTTTTCTGTTGTACAGTAAAGTAAAATAATGATAATGTAGAAATTCTTATGTATTTCTTTAAAAAAAAAAAGTTTTTATTTAATAGTAAATAATAATAATAATAATAATAATATAAAAAGTAATACATAATAAAATAAAAAAAAATATGAAACAAAAATAAGAAATGCATTACTATCATAATAATATTTTTCTATAAATTAATATTTAATAAATAACAATGTAATAATAATAATAATTAATAATAAGGTATTATTATTATTTTAGTCATTGATATATTAATATTTTGGCAAAATTGTGCAGGCCCACAAGGAATCACAGCAAACCTGCATACATGCACAAATGAATGAATTAATGGCATTTTAACCATTTTTGTTTTGAAGAAAACCACTATTAGATTCAGGCCTAAGGGAAAATATATATATAGAGAGAGAAAGCAAGACAGAGAAAAGGGATGGTTAATTCTAAGCTAATTTATTTACACCACAGCTAACGTTGTGCAGCCTGTGAATGAGAGCCCTGGGTGTGAACGTTATTACCCACAATCCTCACTGTTTTCACTTCTTATGAAACCTTCTGAAATAAATGAAACAAAGTGGATGATCGGTCTGTCTGTGTGCGCTTTAGGTCTGTTATTTTCAATATACCAGTAAAAAAAATAATAGACAAAGACTGCTAAGTTAAACTAATGAATAACATGCAAGACTAGTCTTAAACATGCATCATTACAACACTGAGTCTGAGTCCTCATATCTTTACTAGCATCACATTTAGACCCTTCAGTTATTTTGAGCAGAAAATGATGATTTTCACTGTAAGCTGCACATTTACATCACTGCTACCCCCTGGTGGCTGATAACGGTAAGACAATAATAAACATGCTAGCAACGGGTTAAATTCGACTATCAGAGATATCAGAAGGGCTGTATAATCAAATGAAATCTAATGAACTGGGAATGAAGTTTCAACGGTTAGGCTATGTTAGATCTAAATCACCAGTGCTAACTGGACTATTAGCAATGACACACGAACATCCTGTAAGAAAAAATAATCTATGGTGGTTTGCTGATCTTAGCTGGTTTTAGATGGTCTCTCAGCTTGGCTAAGTAGGTATTTAGCTAGTTAGCTTACAGGAAATCACCAAAAACAGACCAGCTTACCTGAGTTATTTAGTCAAATGAGTTGTTTTATCAGTGAAGAACTGTAAATAGTGTTTATCATGCCTCATTAATGTTGTCTGTTTTATCATTTTGTACAGCTATCCTGCGGTGTGTGAGTTTTTACAGACCAACAACTTACTGTCTGTCATCAGAGCACATGAGGCGCAGGACGCGGGGTAAGAAAACAACACCAACATCACCTTTGACCTCTTGTCTCTTTCTATATGTCTGCTTTTCTCTCCTTTCTCACCTTCCTCACCTCCTACAGACATAGAAACCAGATGAAAAACCCTTACAAACACACACACACAAAACAGAACGTATATATTGACAGGCTGGTGAAGTTTGTGTTGATGGACGATCAGTAGGGATGGGCGTATCGATCCGAAGTATCGATATATCGATACTGACGCGAGTATATCGATCGGTATCGTATCGAAAACAAAATAAGGGGTATCGCCCATCCCTAACGATCAGTGTGCAGATACAGCAGACAGTCAGACGCAGAGAGCCATTGATTCTCCATAATCCAAATACATTACAGTACAGTAGTGTTTATTGATCTGAAATGCCACCAATGCACACACATTCACCTATTCACCTCAGCCCAGGCCCACTAATCTGCCAGAGTAGCTTTAAATGTGCAAAGGTACTCTACAATACTCAACAACAGTAAACTATACCATACAGTCAGCTAAACAACAGTCAGTAATGCTCTACACCAATCTACAATACTCGGTACAACAGCAGACAGCATGTTAACGGAGTGCATTAGTTCATTTACAGTCTAATAATATGTATTATAATGTTCTTTAATCATATTTAAAGCATTTTATGTTCATAATTTTGTGTTGTGTTGCATGCCTTTGCACATTAAAGGCCAAGTTCTTCAAAATAAACAGTGAATAAAGGCTTCCAAATAATCATAATTATGATCTGAAACTCTATGCTTTGAGAAACTGACGTTTTTAGGGCTTTAAACAGGGTCCACCACAAGTAAGTACTTATTATTAATGTTTAGCAAAATTTGAGGAAGAAGATTATTATTCCCTCACTTATTTCCCAGCGTGATTCTAATTAAGTTTCTGATTGTCATACTGAAATTGTCCTCCTTATCTTCTTTGTTTTCTTGCTCTCTCAGTTACCGTATGTACAGGAAGAGTCAGACTACAGGTTTTCCTTCTCTCATCACCATCTTTTCTGCTCCAAACTACCTGGACGTTTACAACAACAAAGGTCTGAATTCAGGTTTTCTCTCTGCCACATGGTCACCTACAAACATGCCAACACACATGGTTGATTATGTATGATCAGGTGAATCTCAGAATGAAATTAGTTATATCTTGATGAAAAAAATACAGCTTTATTCTTGTAATGATATGGGTTTTTTTGTGATTTTTTCTGTGATTTTAACGTGGCACTTAAACTCTATTGTAGATCAACATTTAATATTCATATACAGTATATTAATTTCCTGATTGTCCTGAAAAGGCTTAATTTTCTATGTACACAATCTTTGTCTGAAATATGAAATGTGACCCAGGCATGTTGTTAATAGGTTTCCTTATGTCTTTCCTACACAAACCTGTTTTGTAAGATTTAGAAACACTCAAGTATGTCAGAGGCCATTGTATGTAATGCAAAGTTGCAGGGCTTTGTGTTTTTGTTGTGTGTCAGTCATGTGCAAAGTGAAAGTAAGTTACAGATGTTCATTAGAGATACTTATGTTCCTATAAATATGTTTGTTTTGTGTGAATATAACTGCCTTAATGCCATTCCGCAGCGGCCGTGCTTAAATACGAGAACAACGTAATGAACATACGACAGTTCAACTGCTCGCCACATCCGTACTGGCTGCCCAACTTCATGGACGTCTTCACCTGGTCTCTTCCGTTCGTTGGGGAGAAAGGTGGGAAATTAGAGGAACCATGTTGCTAAACAGCTTGAGACATCATCATTCTGACTGGAGACAGCCAGTCTTTGCGACTGCACAAATTCCGTATGTTTTGTTCATTCTGGGTGTCTGTGTGAGGAAAGTGGATGCACTGTTCTGCTGACTTGTTAAAACTAAGATGGAATAGGTCCATCTATTCTGTCTCAACAAGTCAAACTAGAATGAGGCAAATGAGCAATCCAAAAATGTTTCATTTGATTGAGATGGAGATTAAAGGATCACATTTATCTGGTGTATCAGTATTACTATGGCATTTCTTATTATGTTGTTGTGAATATAATTGTTCAAGATTATCATAGTTTATGCTAAAATGTCAAGAGATCTTGCCGTTTTGACCTTTTACTCCTCTACAGTGACAGAAATGTTGGTGAATGTCCTCAGTATCTGCTCTGATGATGAGCTTATGAACGACGGAGATGAGATCTTCGATGGTGAGAACTGCACATTCCTTATAAGCTTTTCCTCTAATGTTTTCAGAAACGCACAGGTCTAGACTTTAGATCATTTAAATTATTACACCTAGTTTTTAAGTCAAATATGACCAAATGACAAATAAAATAAACCTGTTGCCTAATTGGCATTCTCTAACAACTGTGGATACTTCAATAAATTGTTTAGCAACTGAACAATTAACATTAAAGTACAGTAGCTTTAAAAATAACAATTAGACATATGTGATATGTAGAGAACCATTGTTTCCTTTTAAAATCTTGTTATGCAGAATATTCAGCTTCAGCATGTTGTTCATGAAATATAAGTTTGTTTCCTGGTTCCTCTCAGCTAACGCTGCGGCTGCCCGTAAAGAGGTTATCAGAAACAAGATCCGTGCCATCGGCAAAATGGCCAAAATGTTTTCAGTCCTGCGGTGAGTCTGGGAGGGGTTGGGAACACATGTTTGTGGTTTGGATGTGTAGGACATTAGAAAAAAAAAATACAGCAATATGTGTGCGTTTGTGTGGTGTGAGACACAGTGTTGTTATTGCTACCAAACTATTAAAAATCATTTTCGTTAACTGAAAAAAGAGACATTTTAAATGAAAAACTTGAATTTAATCTTAAATGAAAATTCAAAATGTTGCCTTGGCAACTAACTGAAATAAAATAAGTTAAAGTGCTAAAATGACTAAAACTGAAATAAAAATAAATCAAAGCTTTATAGAAATAAAAAGTTAAAAACAAACCAAAATTAAGATAAACTGTAAATATAAATATAAAAGCCAATTAGAATATTAATGAATACTAATAGTGTATAAATAATACTAAATAATACATCAAAAGTATAAGAGGCTTTCTAAATCTTTCTATAATTTTATTTTTATCAATTAAATATAACTGTTGTAAGCTTGGTATTCTGGCATAAACCATGGTTACCACGGTAAATTAAATGCAAGGGTAACCTCGGTTAACACGGATTCTAATTACACGTCTAATCCAGTGCCAAATGTGACCAATCACAAACTAAACAATAGTTACATCATTAAATATTAATGTGTTGATTTGCAGAAACATCCATGTGTTGTATTATTTGTACTACATTTCAGAAGACACATTTCCACAAATGGACAAGCAGTTATTAAAACAGGTTGCGTGCTGTGCTTGTCCAATGAATGTCATTAACCTCATAATTAATATTAACCTCATAAAATTAACATTAACCTCAAATAAGAATGTTAAACAAGAGTTTACAAATGTACAGTATGAAATATCAAAGCCTGATAAAGTATAGCAGTGTAAAATAAGATAACCCAGGTAAAAAAAATTACCATGGGTTAACAGTTATTTAGTATTATTTTATAATATTACAGTATTTATTAAGATTTTGAATTAATTTATTTTTACATTGGCAGTGTTCATTTTAATTTAATTTGTAGTCATTTTTGTGTGCTTTTGTCATTTTTATTAGTTTTTAGTTTAAATTATTTCTATTTAGCTTTAGTACTTATTTTATTTCAGTTCATTTTCAAGATTTTCATCTAATAAGGATTTTTATTTTTTTTTCAGCTTTATTTCGATTAACAGAATCGATTTTTAAAAGTTTTAATTAACAAAAACAACACTGAGTGTGACAAGCACACTGTTGAGTTTGTGTGGTGTATATGAGTGTTAGTCGCAGTTGTTGGTTGTATTTCGACAGAGAGGAGAGTGAGAATGTGTTAACCCTGAAAGGTCTGACCCCCACTGGCATGCTGCCGAGCGGCGTACTGTCTGGAGGAAAACAGACCTTGCAGAGCGGTGAGTTACAAAAACAAACATCGTTTTCTCTCTCTCCCATCACAGCCTCTTTTCTCTTTCAAGGTCAGTAAGACAGTGTCTTACAAACTCATGGACATGTTTGCTAACCCCTCTCTTTTAGTCAAACACTTTCGTTCATTCTCTTCACTAATTAAACCATCAGAAATGTGCACACATACAGGGACACTAACCGGCTAACGCTAACTGCTAACTGCCCGTGGCAGCTACTTGGCAGCTTGTGCTGCGTGCATGACTGTCACAATAAAACTCCCCCATCCATCCTCCCTCTCTCCCTCTCTCCTTCTCTACGTCTGTCTTTCTGTGCCTCCTCAGCTACCATCGAGGCCATTGAAGCCGTGGAGACGGTTGAGGATGGAGAAGGTAAACTGGCCGGCCTCTATCTCTCTCTGTGCTGCTCAGAGGTTTCATAGAGACCGCCGTAACACGCTAGCTAGCTAGACAGCGCAGCCTAGCTAACTGAGCATGTGGGGTGCTATGACTGGTCAAGGATTGTGTTTTTCTCATTGTCACACACTTTTTTATCTAGATATCTAAATGGGTACATACACTATGTTCAAAAGTTTAGGGTCAGGAAGATATTTTTAAAGAAATGAATACATTTATTCAGCAAGGATGCATTAAATTGATCAAAAAAATTTAAAATAAAGACGTTTATAATGTTAAGAATGTAAAGAATCCTGAAAAATAAATATATCACCGTTTCCACAAAAATATGAAGCTGCACAACTGTTTTCAACACTGATAATAATAATATTTCTTAAGCAGCAAATCAGCATATTAGCATGATTTCTGAAGGATCATGTGACACTGGAGACTGGAGTAATGATGCTGAAAATTCAGCTTTGCATCACAGGAATAAATTACATTTTAAAATATATTAAAATAGAAAACACTTGTTTTAATTTGTAATAATATTTCACAATTTTATTGTTTTTACTGTATCTTTGACCAAATAAATTCAGCCTTGGTGAGCAGAAGAGTCTTCTTTCAAAAACATTAAACATAAGCTTGTATTGATTTTAAACTACTTTAATGAAAAGCAAAAAATTAAATTAAGAAATACATTTACTTTATTTAATAATCTTATTTAATTAATTTATTTGTATTCTTTTTTACATTTGAGGATGTTCCTAATGGAGGTTTTGTCCGATTTTGTTTTCAGACACGATTAGTTTTCTCTGAAGTAAATTTGTGTTTCACAGACTTACGTTTTCTCCATTTTACTCCAGTATTATGTGAGACATAGTATAATTTTATTGTATAATTTTAATAAATTCCTTCCCATAATAACAGTACACATAATGTCATAATCATATCCCCACTAAAAGAAACAATTTAAACCAGCCTGAATTGTTTTCCTGGTCTCTCATGCTGGCCGTGCCAGTCTGGTTTGCTAGTTTTAGGGGGGTTTTGGGCACTTATGAGGCTGGGAGAGCTAGACCTGCTTAAACCAGCCAAAACCAGCATCGTTTAAGCTGTTTTTTTGCATTGTATAAGTCATATACATCGTAACGCTTATTCAGCCAACAGACAATTTCATTTTAGTAAAAACTAGTTTATATCAGTATATAAAATAAAAAATATCCTCTGTTGATAATTGCTGTTTAGAAAGCTAATTTAGTCTGAAGAGTGTTAGAATAGACACACACACACACACACACACACACCTGTGTCTTCCTGCTTATGCAAATGCTGGTCTCTGCTCTGCTGTTCTCCACTCCTTTTTTTCCAACGGCACACATTCTTATGTACCTAATCATCAAGGTTACAGAATGACTCAGCAGATGGCAAGAATCTGGGCCATGGGCAGGTGAGGGCGCGCGCCCCTGCCTCTCACTAATGACCCAGAATTCTTACAGCACCCCACCCCAAACGCTGATCACCCCAGTGCCGCTACTCGCGCACTCACTCTGGGTTTGGTCTATCATGACCATGTGATCTGCAGCGATCATGTGACCTCTCTATGACAGGGTTTGTTTTTTAGACTCATTCTAAACGGTTTTTGCTTACATCTGGTAAACAATGACTTAAAGGTCAATGACAGTTCTGGATGTTAAATGCCATTTAAAACCTCCATAACAAAATATGGCTTTTAATCAATAACATTAACTTTGTGAGATTGACCTAGAGATCCAAAGTTGTGAAGCAATGAAATATGCTTCTAGTAAATGATTCATGAAGTCGAGAAAATTTTTGTACGTTTTGTTTAATAAACCTTTCATGAGGCCCAGTAAGCAGTAAAAAATAAAAATAACTAAGTTATAACTAAAAATAAAAAGTTCCTATGAAAAAAAATATATATACAAAATGTTTTGTTCTTTGGCAATACTTTGAATAAATACTTAATTTCTTAGTGGAAGATGTTAAGTACACAGCATGTTATTTTAAAATGATTTAAATTCTATTATAGTGTTTATTAATATTTTGAATTCGTTTTTTATTTTTCAGTTCTATTTTAATTTTAGTTTTTGGTAATTTGGTTATGTACTTTTGTCATTTTTATTTTTATTTATAATGAATTGTTTTTGTTTTAGTAATTTTAGGACTTCAAATTTAACTTATTACAGTTAGTTTTCATCTAATGTTTTCTAATTTATTTCAGCTTTATTTGAATTAATGAAAATTACTTTTATTAGTATTAGTTTTAGTTAGTTTTAGTTAATAACACTGGTCTTTTTTTTGTTGAGAATATTCAAATGGTTCTTTGAAATAACTCAAACATTTTAGCGTCATGATTCATATCAGAGCAGGTTGGTTAGCTTCAAGGTTTATAGCTACTTATCAAAGAATATTTATGGAGAAAATCAGTGGCAAAATACTTCCAAAACTCTTTTCTCAGCACACAGGGTGAGACTGGATCAGTTTCAGTGTATTTGAAAGCCAAAAACATCTCTGTTGTCTGAGAACAAACCCAAGAGAGGGTCTCACATCATCTCTGACTGTGATATGAAGCACTATGTTTCCATTAGAATGGATCAAAGTACATTAAATAAAAACCTTAAAATTTTCATTACAAAAAAACTACTTTGATGCTGGTGAAATGGGTTTGTTTTCTAATGGAAACATTGACTGTGCTGTTGGTCCTTGTGAGGTTTTCCAGTTAAAGTGGGAGTGAAAGTGATAAGATGTAATGTCCATTATCATCGCCACAGCTGTTCCCTTGTACACCGTATATTGTGTGTGTGACTGGTTGTGAAATACGTGCAGTTGTGAATTTGTGTTTATAATGTGACTATTTTATAGCAGAGTGGATCAGTGGAGTGTTTGAAGAGATATCTGCATATGAGTGAAATTTTAAATCATTCCAGGTCACATTTCGCACCAATAATCAAAAGAAAAAAAGTTTGAGTAAAGAAAATATTAATATACAAATACAAAATATTAAACAAATTAAGATTTTTTGCATTGAGATAGTATTGATTCATGTTCTAATATAATGCCCCTGAAATTTCCAATATTGTAAAATAATGTATTTTATTATTTAAAAGTTAAAAAAAAAAATTTAAATGTAGTACAACAAATACCATGATGGTGTATAAATGCTTTAAATGAAATAATATTAACAAGAAAATTATATATATATATATATATGAAATATGTACTTTTTTATTTTTAAACATGGGTATACACCGTGGTTGTAATGATTTGTTATTATATATATGTATTATATATATATATATA